>NW_026290030.1:0-57625 GCF_023373465.1 Oncorhynchus keta
GGCGTTCAAACTGATGGTGCGGCTATTTTTACCTTGGTCTATCTCTGGTTGAAGGCGGGGTCTACAAAACACAAGATTTTACTACCTTGAGCTATGACACTGGGTGCAACGCCTTGCTGTATCAAGCGGTTCAGAAGAAGGTCATAGGCTCGAGCATTGTGTGCTATAAACGTGAAGTTTCTGTATTGGGGTTTTCTAAAGTGTTTTAGAAGAACAGTGCACAATTGGGTCCCTCGGCCGACCACTTTTCACCCTTGAAAGTCATGGTAGATACAAAAATAGGCAAATGAACCCCTGATTGCTGATTTGTCTCAAAATCATATAACACTTTATTTCTCTGAATGTTCAACTTCAGCCACGGGCTGAATATAACACTGTGTTGCACTTCTTGAACCACTTCAGTGTCTCTGCTTTTCAAAGGCCCTTTACAGATTGAGCAATGTATGATTCCACACACATGCGGTTTAGGGCTATCTATATTAAGGTTGTAATTACAATGGCATTTTGGGCATTTCTTGTTAATGTCACAACTGCTTACAGATTTACAGGCCTTGGGGTGCCATGTTTCAATTTTGTGTTTTTCATAACAGTAGGCCGAACGACATGTGTGGTGTCAATCCTCACAGGGTGTCAAGTGTAAGGGTTGCATAGGACCATTTTTATCCAGACATACTGAACAGTTATAACGGCACGAGTTCCCCCATTCGGGTGTAATCAAATCAAATCAAATGTTATTTGTCACGTACACATGGTTAGCAGATGTTAATACATTTACATTACATTTAAGTCATTTAGCAGACGCTCTTATCCAGGGCGACTTACAAATTGGTGCATTCACCTTATGACATCCAGTGGAACAGCCACTTTACAATAGTGCATCTAAATCTTTTAAGGGGGGTGAGAAGGATTACTTTATCCTATCCTAGGTATTCCTTAAAGAGGTGGGGTTTCAGGTGTCTCCGGAAGGTGGTGATTGACTCCGCTGTCCTGGCGTCGTGAGGGAGTTTGTTCAACCATTGGGGGGCCAGAGCAGCGAACAGTTTTGACTGGGCTGAGCGGGAACTGTACTTCCTCAGTGGTAGGGAGGCGAGCAGGCCAGAGGTGGATGAACGCAGTGCCCTTGATTGGGTGTAGGGCCTGATCAGAGCCTGGAGGTACTGAGGTGCCGTTCCCCTCACAGCTCCGTAGGCAAGCACCATGGTCTTGTAGCGGATGCGAGCTTCAACTGGAAGCCAGTGGGAGAGAGCGGAGGAGCGGGGTGACGTGAGAGAACTTGGGAAGGTTGAACACCAGACGGGCTGCGGCGTTCTGGATGAGTTGTAGGGTTTAATGGCACAGGCAGGGAGCCCAGCCAACAGCGAGTTGCAGTAATCCAGACGGGAGATGACAAGTGCCTGGATTAGGACCTGCGCCGCTTCCTGTGTGAGGCAGGGTCGTACTCTGCGGATGTTGTAGAGCACGAACCTACAGGAACGGGCCACCGCCTTGATGTTAGTTGAGAACGACAGGGTGTTGTCCAGGATCACGCCAAGGTTCTTCGCGCTCTGGGAGGAGGACACAATGGAGTTGTCAACCGTGATGGCGAGATCATGGAACGGGCAGTCCTTCCCCGGGAGGAAGAGCAGCTCCGTCTTGCCGAGGTTCAGCTTGAGGTGGTGATCCGTCATCCACACTGATATGTCTGCCAGACATGCAGAGATGCGATTCGCCACCTGGTCATCAGAAGGGGGAAAGGAGAAGATTAATTGTGTGTCGTCTGCATAGCAATGATAGGAGAGACCATGTGAGGTTATGACAGAGCCAAGTGACTTGGTGTATAGCGAGAATAGGAGAGGGCCTAGAACAGAGCCCTGGGGGACACCAGTGGTGAGAGCGCGTGGTGAGGAGACAGATTCTCGCCACGCCACCTGGTAGGAGCGACCTGTCAGGTAGGACGCAATCCAAGCGTGGGCCGCGCCGGAGATGCCCAACTCGGAGAGGGTGGAGAGGAGGATCTGATGGTTCACAGTATCGAAGGCAGCCGATAGGTCTAGAAGGATGAGAGCAGAGGAGAGAGTTAGCTTTAGCAGTGCGGAGCGCCTCCATGATACAGAGAAGAGCAGTCTCAGTTGAATGACTAGTCTTGAAACCTGACTGATTTGGATCAAGAAGGTCATTCTGAGAGAGATAGCGGGAGAGCTGGCCAAGGACGGCACGTTCAAGAGTTTTGGAGAGAAAAGAAAGAAGGGATACTGGTCTGTAGTTGTTGACATCGGAGGGATCGAGTGTAGGTTTTTTCAGAAGGGTGCAACTCTCGCTCTCTTGAAGACGGAAGGGACGTAGCCAGCGGTCAGGGATGAGTTGATGAGCGAGGTGAGGTAAGGAGAAGGTCTCCAGAAATGGTCTGGAGAAGAGAGGAGGGGATAGGGTCAAGCGGGCAGGTTGTTGGGCGGCCGGCCGTCACAAGACGCGAGATTTCATCTGGAGAGAGAGGGAGAAAGAGGTCAGAGCACAGGGTAGGGCAGTGTGAGCAGAACCAGCGGTGTCGTTTGACTTAGCAAACGAGGATCGGATGTCGTCGACCTTCTTTTCAAAATGGTTGACGAAGTCATCTGCAGAGAGGAGGAGGGGGGGAGGATTCAGGAGGGAGGAGAAGGTGGCAAAGAGCTTCCTAGGGTTAGAGGCAGATGCTTGGAATTTAGAGTGGTAGAAAGTGGCTTTAGCAGCAAAGACAGAGGAGGAAAATGTAGAGAGGAGGGAGTGAAAGGATGCCAGGTCCGCAGGGAGGCGAGTTTTCCTCCATTTCCGCTCGGCTGCCCGGAGCCCTGTTCTGTGAGCTCGCAATGAGTCGTCGAGCCACGGAGGCGGGAGGGAGGACCGAGCCGGCCTGGAGGATAGGGAACATAGATAGTCAAAGGATGCAGAAAGGGAGGAGAGGAGGGTTGAGGAGGCAGAATCAGGAGATAGGTTGGAGAAGGTTTGAGCAGAGGGAAGAGATGATAGGATGGAAGAGGAGAGAGTAGCGGGGGAGAGAGAGCGAAGGTTGGGACGGCGCGATACCATCCGAGTAGGGGCAGTGTGGGAAGTGTTGGATGAGAGCGAGAGGGAAAAGGATACAAGGTAGTGGTCGGAGACTTGGAGGGGAGTTGCAATGAGGTTAGTGGAAGAACAGCATATAGTAAAGATGAGGTCGAGCGTATTGCCTGCCTTGTGAGTAGGGGGGGAAGGTGAGAGGGTGAGGTCAAAAGAGGAGAGGAGTGGAAAGAAGGAGGCAGAGAGGAATGAGTCAAAGGTAGACGTGGGGAGGTTAAAGTCGCCCAGAACTGTGAGAGGTGAGCCGTCCTCAGGAAAGGAGCTTATCAAGGCATCAAGCTCATTGATGAACTCTCCGAGGGAACCTGGAGGGCGATAAATGATAAGGATGTTATGCGAGTGTAGCGAAATGCTTGTGCTTCTAGTTCCGACAATGCAGTGATAACCAACAAGTAATCTAACTAACAATTCCAAAACTACTGTTTTATACACAGTGTAATGGGATAAAGAATATGTACATAAGGATATATGAATGAGTGATGGTACAGAGCAGCATACAGTAGATGGTATCGAGTACAGTATATACATATGAGATGAGTATGTAGACAAAGTAAACAAAGTGGCATAGTTAAAGTGGCTAGTGATACATGTATTACATAAGGATGCAGTCGATGATGTAGAGTACAGTATATACGTATGCATATGAGATGAATAATGTAGGGTAAGTAACATTATATAAGGTAGCATTGTTTAAAGTGGCTAACCGGAGATATTTATGGTGAATCACCTAGAATCTAAACTGAGATATTTATGGTGAATCACCTAGAATCTAAACTGAGATATTTATGGTGAATCACCTAGAAGTTTGAAAACTCAAGATAAAGCTGTATGATTTTTTGGTCCATATCATCCAGCCCCAATGGAGAACATTAGAGTAAAGTACAATACTTTATACTGTACTATACTCTGTACTGTTGTACTCTACTGAACTAACTGTTACTTTTCTTTCCTGTAGTCTGCTGTACTGTGCTTTCCAATATTATGAAACAGTAGCTATGTTTCCAAGAAATTATCCAGGGATTTTGTTCTTGTTGACATTTAGAAAAAGTTTGAATAGAAAATAGATCAGACAATTGCCCACTAGGTTGTTTTCATTTAACTATCTTGTGCTGATAAAACAGTTGCACAAAATAATTTGGCAAAATCATCATTTATTTGATACATTTTATTATTGTTATTATTGTTATTATTATTATGTTATTGTTAATATATTATATTTGATAAATAATGTTTTCATCCTCATTTGTCAGAATAAAGAAACATTAACAAAAGAAACATCCACCCGTCAAACAGATAAAAATGTTGTCGAGCATTAAAACATTTCTCCCTTATCTGCTGTTTCCATTACACATGTCGCAAATAATGTTTTTACCACATTGCTTTGTTGAATGCACCCGGGTCAATGAAAACCTGCCTAATGATGTGATTGGTTCAGATTTGGTCCTGTTTAATGTCGGTCCGTGTTTACTGGGGTGTATCCTACAGTGTCGGCCTATAACTTTATGAATGTCCATCCATGTGGAAGGCCTAGTGTTTGTAAAACAGTCAGTTGCATTGGCTTTATTAGTCCTGGTTCCTGTGATGAATCATTTTGGCTATTTAAGCGCTGAAAAGGCCCATCAGCTACCCAACTTTATCAGGAGTTCTCCTGAGCCTATTGGCAATGACAATCAATGTGTTTACACACAGGGTTCAACTCCCGGACAACAGAGGTTTCAGAGTCCTGCAATAGAGCTGAGATGCTAATATTTGTGTAAACTCTACATAGTTGTGTTCTGTGGGTGTCACTGAGTAGGCTGAACAATCCATAGGTAAGACTGTAGAGTGCAATATGAATGTCCAACACAAACAAAAGACCCTCCATACTCAACAGGTGGACCTCGGTCCGGATCTGCGGACCCCCTCATTTTTGCCGTTGGGCTTCGATGGATATTGTCATTTATTGTCATAGTAACAAATCCCTAACTTGCAATACCAAAATCTAAACAACCCTCTAATTGGCAGAGAAAACATTTAGCTGTTTTAAAGCTCATTTCCTGCAATTCAATTCTAAACCTGTTTTGTGTGTTTATATATCCCCCTCCCTCTCTCTCCCCCAATATCCATCTGGACCTTTGCCACCTAGGAAATGTGTCAAAGTCCTGCAATAAGAGCTAAGAAGCTAATATTTGTGTTAACTCTTGGTAATTGTTTTCTGTGGGTGTCACCCGTTTCATGGGTGCATATATGTGCATATATGAATGCCCCCAATGCAATTTTGCGTTCTAAAACCGCCAGTGTGATTTCAACAGTTTTTTTCTAGTTATTTTTTATATTTTTATTTAAAAAAATTAAATAGGCAAGTCAGTTAAGAACAAATTCTTATTTACAATTATGGCTTATACCAGCCGAACCTGGAGGACGCTGGGCCAATTGTGCGCCGCCCACTATGAGACTAATTCATTATTGTAATTCATTTTAAATTGAGTAACAACAATCGAACCATGTTTAGCGTTATCTAGTCCAGACATGGCATGATAACACTATTTTGTATCAGTTTGCGTGACTTTCAATGAGGGACTTTTATTTTGAGGGAGAACCGCAAATTCCACTATTGTGGCTAATCGTTATTGTAGCTATCTTCACATACGTAAGGACAAGCAGGTACCAGGGCTGTTTCCAGCAGATGGATGGAGACGTTGGCCACATTCCGATAGAAAAGTATTATGTAGAACAAACATGCCTCCGATTCTAAGGTATCATGTCAGTTCTATTCAAGCATTTCTATCTGCAACTTTCCAAAACGTTTTGTTCTGAACAACGTGAGCTATATACGGACCTGGAAAGCCTCACATATGAACGTGTGGTGGACTCCGCATCGTGCGCTTGTAAAAATATTGTTTTGCACGTTCTTCACACACTCAGTTTGGCACAAAACCTTTCCCAAACGTGATAATACCTAACATGTTATGTTCTTTCGATATTAGACATTTTAAACGTGCTATTACATACCTGTAGTAATAAAGAGAAATGGACAGCACAGTTCAGGCGTTTTCTTTATTGTAAAGAATGGTGTGCGCCTGCCGGAACTTCCTGTTCCCCCCACTACCACAGTGTTCCAAATAGCGACATCTATTGGATTGATGGACTTACTACTTTTGTAGATCTCTATTTTCGGTGATTGTGATTGACAAAACATGTTAGATAATAGGTCCGATTTAGCTTTGTGATGCTCCTTTCAACTTCCTGTCTTGTTCAGCTTAAAAAAAACAGTAAATATGTCACTTGAAACATGTTTTTTTGGTAATTGATTGTGCAGAAGAGAAGAGTTTGACCAGTATAAATTCATGTACAACCTTATTTTTTTATTGGCAGATAAATTAAGCAGGTTTCAATTGTTATCCAAACATATTCATCATTAATGATTAAAAGAACAAATCTAGTTTTAAAATACAATTTAATAAACAAAAAGTATCCACCCAAACTAATGGTGAAAACTGATCATCACACCATCTCTATCTGATACATGTTGTGCCATCTCATTCTCACAGAAAACTGCAGAGGGAAGCAGTACCACCCAGTCAACCAGCCTCACAGAGGATATTCAACCCTAAAGGCAAATCTAAGGTGCTCTAAATATCTTTACAGTAGAAGCTAAGAAAACACACCAAAACTGACCAGGTGCATACTGATCAGTAAAGTAAAGAGAGGCTAACATTCTATAACGCTCCCTTTCCTCTGCACAGTTCTCTCAAAGTGAGAAACAATAGGACTAAAATAGTGTGTTACAACTTCTTGATAATTAAGTGATGGAATTATTTTAATCTACACTAGTCAGAGAACTGATGAGGTTTCTCACATTTATGTATGTTGGAGTCTTTTTAAGTGGCCATGTTGAGAAACTCTTCCAACAGAGCAGGAGTAAAGCTTCTCTCCTGTGTGTATACATACGTTGGTGTGTTAAGTTGCTCTGGTGAGAGAAAATATTCTCGCAGTCAGAACAGGAGTAGGGCTTCCCTCCAGTGTGCTTCCCTCCAGTAATTATGAACTGTCAGAGCAGGGATACAGATTCTCTCCTGTGTGTATTTTTAGCTTTGATAGAATTGGGAAAATCTCCTCAATGTAGGCAGTGGTGAGACCTCTTAGCTCTGATCTTCCTGCTGTTGCTCTCTGGATGTAGAGAATGTCTCAACATGGTCTCCTGTGTGAACAACATCAGAAGAACCAGTCAGTTGGTGTGAAACACCAGAAGCTTGTTATTTTCAGGCTTTGGCTTCCTCTCTGCCTTTTCCCTGAAAAACAGATGCTTTCGGTGTTTGTTGACTCCGCTGAGGGTGCAGGTACCGAGACCAAAAGCCCAACGAGCAATGCAGAAGCACAGTGGCTAGTAAATACTTCCTAGAAGGAAGGAACCTAGGAATAAACCTAGACAGCAACCAGGCTCAGAGCAGTGTTCGGGCTCTGGCTGGGTCACTCAAGGACATTACGAGACTTGCCCAGAAGCCCCTCCTGCTTTGTCTTGAATGTGTGTTTAGGGTTGTTGCCCTATTGGATGGTGAACCTTCACCCCAGTCTGAAGTCCTGCGCACACTCTGGAGCAGGTTTTCATCAAGCATCTCTCTGACATCTACTGTCAACTGTGGGACCTTATATAGACAGGTGTGTGCCGTTACAAATCATGTCCAATCAATTGAATTTACCACAGGTGGACTCTAATCAAGTTGTAGAAACATCAAGGATAATCAATGGAAACAGGATGCACCAGAGCTCAATTTCAAGTCTGATAGCGAAAGGTCTGAATACTTATGTAAATAAGTATTTCTGTTTAAATTTGTGTTTTTTTTGCAAACATTTCTAAAAACGTGTTTTCTTTGGTATTATGGGGTATTGTGTGTAGATTGCTGAGGAAAACGTTTTATTTAATACATTTTGGAATAAGGATATAAAGTAACAAAATGTGGAAAAAGTCAAAGGGGTCTAAATACTTTCGAAAGCACTGTAGCTAATTTAGAAAAACGGGATTATCTTCTTGTCCTCCTTTTTAATGTTACAAATAACAATGAATATCAACAACTCTGTCTCTGTTATATGTTTCGTTCTAGTAGGCATTTTCCCATCTTGGAGTCTGAGACCTTGTGGAAATCTGTCGTAGAGAAGAATAATGTATGACAATTTAGACACTACGTTACCCTATAGTAGTTATCATCATCATGCTTTCCATGGTTTAAGCCTATAGCTAGCTAGGCCTTGCTAACTAGTTATTGTGTTATCCAGCTAGCTATAAAAGTGCATGCTAACACGAAAGATATGTATAACTAACCCAAGATTGACCACACCCTGTTTCCAATGGGGAACTTTTATTATGAAGGCAAGCCGTAAATTCCACTGATGTGGATAATCGTTATTGTGGCTAGCTTCACACAAAGGTGAGCCCAGCTAGCTAGCCAGTAGCGACCATATCATAGCTATTTGTCAGTTTCAGGTTAGGAAACTTAGCTAGCTACAGTAGCTAGTCAAGGTTAGAAAGCTACCTAGCTAATCCAAACAAAATTCAACATACTACATGGAAAGTATATTCTGTACAATGTGATATGGTAACTAGTTAGCAGGCCTAACAATAACGCCAGCTAACGTTAGCTAGCTACGGTTATGGCACTGCAGTTAGCCAGCTAGCCAAAATGCTAGCTAACTTCCTCGTTCAGCAGAATTCATGTATCCCCAAAATAAAACTAAACAAAATCAACGGAAAACGTACCTTTCTCTCTCCTGTCTTGACGTTTTTGCCTCGTCTTATGAGATGTTTTTTTCTTTTGCGACAATCTACGAGACTATATACTAGACATTTATAGAATAAATCATACATAGTTTGATGTTTCTGTAATTTCAATATATCTGTAATAAACGGTGAATTAGTTATTGTTGTATACAGGTTTAAATGACATTTGATAGATTATGTATTTCTATCAAGTCAACTGGAAATTCTACTCAAAACAGAGGTTGTAAAAGTATGGTAGACATTTATAGAGTAAACCATATCTATTTTCATGTGACAATCAATTAATTAGTTGTTGATTTTTGAAATTTTAAAAGTCTTTGGGCGAATGAATGAAATAAAACGAACTTTACATCGGTCTGCCTACTCATGTGATTTGAAAAAAACTTATCTTTATTTAACAAGGCAAGTCATTTACAAACACATTTTTATTTACAATAACGGCCTACCAGGGAACAGAACAGGGGGTTAACTGCATTGTTCAGAGAGAGAGATTTTTACCTTGTCATGTCGAAGATTCGACACAGCAACATTTCAGTTACTTGCCCCGCTCTTACGCTAATAACTAGGCTACCTGTGATGCTGGGATAGGTATTGTGAACAAGCCATTGCAGTTATGACATTGATAAAATAATGGCCATTTCAAGAGTGCATCACGGAATACTTTTTGGTATTTATTAGGATCCCCATTAAACGATATTGCGCTGCAAAGTGTCAGAATTGTTCACTTCTCTCATTGACTTCTCAAGACCAGGCTTGGTGCGCTTCACAAGCCTTCTCTGAAGTCTCGCGTTGTTACGTCTCTGTGTTTAGAAACTGGTAGTGGGGGAACAGGAAGTTCCGCGCAGGCGCACATCATTCTTCAGAATAAAGGATACGCCAAATTGTGCAGTCGAGACGACAACTTCTGTGTCCGTTTCTAATGTATGTCTACTGGTATGTAATAGCACGTTATAATATCGAAAGAACATGTCATAACATGCTAGGTAACAAATACGTCAAGGTATTATCACGTTTGATAAAGGTTTTATGTGCTATGTTTTGTGTCAAAATGCGTGAGTGAACGTGATAACTTTAGTCTGAGGGGATGTATATCATTTCGTCAAGGTAATTTCATTTAGGATCAATCTATTTGAGATTTCTGGGTTCGTTTTACATGTCGTTTTTGGTTTTGTGTCAAATTCACGAGGTGGTAAAATGGCGGTCTCCACTCGGTCTGCATCAACGGACTTCAGTGCAGGCAGTGAGGGTGCAGCAGAGAGACAATTTTACGGTTCCACTACTGTTTTGGAGCTAATTTGTAATGATTATCAGTTTTCTACATGTGTACTAATATTCAGACACATTAAGTTATCTTTATCTATAAATGTTAATATGGTGTGAACGGAAATACTATTGGTTTTTGATTGAAATGCAGTGAAGAAAATGTTATTCAGGAAAATAGTACATAGTGCTGCCTAAAACATACTGCACCTTGTACTAAATGGTTTTTGACATTTCTGCATTTATGTGAATTTGGGAAATTTACTATAGATAAGTGCGTTTTTGTACCTAATTTAAAGTGTATACTTTGTCTAATGTGAATGAATGTCTGATGTTTTTTGTCAATGCTTACTACCAGATCTATTGAAATGAGATCAGTGCTTGACTTGGACAGGAACTCACCGGAGCTGAGTACCGTCACCTCCAATGTTTACTGTTTGAGCTCATGTTCCTCTTATAGTATATTAGCTCAACAGTATTGTGGAACTCCTGTACCTAAATATAAACCATATTTTTAGAGAATTAAGAAATTGCCAGAACTGTCAAGACTAACTTTTGTATCTGTTTCTCTTTATTATTACTGGCTGACAGATTAGTCTGAGGCCGGTAACATCAACAGTGAGGACAAACCCAGCCTGCCTCTCCTTCCACACCGAGTCCAAACCTACAGTCACTGGGTCCTGATTGTAACAGTGGAGTCCAGTTTGCACTGCAGGATCCAGAGATGGCATCAGTGAAGCTGGAAGACTGCAGTCAAACACTGGAGCTGAATGTCAACATTAAAGATGAAGAAGAGGAGGAGAAGATTGGGAAATCTGTTAGTCATGGTAAGAGAAGGTTCTATCTAAGTTTGTTTCATTCCAACTTTCCACTGTGTATGAAAAGTTGCAGTAGAACTGTTTCATGATGAACTGTTTCAATGAGAAGGTAGATGTTATTTCATGTTACTGAGACTTGCATGGTTTGACACCAGTATTGTCAGCATTTGTTTTATTCACTGGGATATCTGGAGTGATCAGAGAGGAGACTAAAGAAGTGAAGTAGACAAACTGCCAGTGTTTTAAAGTTCTATGAAATGAGTCTGTAGTTTCTAACTCTTGTGATAGTGAGTGGAGGATTTATGAGATGAGATTTATGAGATACTTTTAGATTAGTTTTATTCCCCTTTGTATTGCACAGCCTGCTGATATGAATACATACAGTACCAGCCTACTGATATGAATACATACAGTACCAGCCTACTGATATGAATACATACAGTAACTGCCTACTGATATGAATACATACAGTAACTGCCTACTGATATGAATACATACAGTACCTGCCTACTGATATGAATACATACAGTACCAGCCTACTGATATGAATACATACAGTACCAGCCTACTGATATGAATACATACAGTACCAGCCTACTGATATGAATACATACAGTACCTGCCTACTGATATGAATACATACAGTACCTGCCTACTGATATGAATGAAGTACCAGCCTACTGATATGAATACATACAGTACCAGCCTACTGATATGAATACATACAGTACCAGCCTACTGATATGAATACATACATGTACCAGCCTACTGATATGAATACATACAGTACCAGCCTACTGATATGAATACATACAGTACCAGCCTACTGATATGAATACATACAGTACCAGCCTACTGATATGAATACATACAGTACCAGCCTACTGATATGAATACATACAGTACCAGCATACAGTACCAGCCTACTGATATGATATGAATACATACAGTACCAGCCTACTGATATGAATACATACAGTACCAATATTTTACCAGACTATGAATACATACAGTACCAGCCTACTGATATGAATACATACAGTACCAGCCTACTGATATGAATACATACAGTACCAGCCTACTGATATGAATACATACAGTACCAGCCTACTGATATGAATACATACAGTACCAGCCTACTGATATGAATACATACAGTACCAGCCTACTGATATGAATACATACAGTACCAGCCTACTGATATGAATACATACAGTACCAGCCTACTGATATGAATACATACAGTACCAGCCTACTGATATGCCTACAGCCTACTGATATGAATACATACAGTACCAGCCTACTGATATGTACCAGCCTACTGATATGAATACATACAGTACCAGCCTACTGATATGAATACATACAGTACCAGCCTACTGATATGAATACATACAGTACCAGCCTACTGATATGAATACATACAGTACCAGCAGTACCAGCCTACTGATATGAATACATACAGTACCAGCCTACTGATATGAATACATACAGTACCAGCCTACTGATATGAATACATACAGTACCAGCCTACTGATATGAATACATACAGTACCAGCCTACTGATATGAATACATACAGTACCAGCCTACTGATATGAATACATACAGTACCAGCCTAGTGATATGAATACATACAGTACCAGCCTACTGATATGAATACATACAGTACCAGCCTACTGATATGAATACATACAGTACCAGCCTACTGATATGAATACATACAGTACCAGCCTACTGATATGAATACATACAGTACCAGCCTACTGATATGAATACATACAGTACCAGCCTACTGATATGAATACATACAGTACCAGCCTACTGATATGAATACATACAGTACCAGCCTACTGATATGAATACATACAGTACCAGCCTACTGATATGAATACATACACTGATATGAATACCAGCCTACTGATATGAATACATACAGTACCAGCCTACTGATATGAATACATACAGTACCCTACTGATATGAATACATACAGTACCAGCCTACTGATATGAATACATACAGTACCAGCCTACTGATATGAATACATACAGTACCAGCCTACTGATATGAATACATACAGTACCAGCCTACTGATATGAATACATACAGTACCAGCCTACTGATATGAATACATACAGTACCAGCCTACTGATATGAATACATACAGTACCAGCCTACTGATATGAATACATACAGTACCAGCCTACTGATATGAATACATACAGTACCAGCCTACTGATATGAATACATACAGTACCAGCCTACTGATATGAATACATACAGTACCAGCCTACTGATATGAATACATACAGTACCAGCCTACTGATATGAATACATACAGCCTACCAGCCTACTGATATGAATACATACAGTACCAGCCTACTGATATACATACATACATGTACACAGTACCAGCCTACTGATATGAATACATACAGTACCAGCCTACTGATATGAATACATACAGTACCAGCCTACTGATATGAATACATACAGTACCAGCCTACTGATATGAATACATACAGTACCAGCCTACTGATATGAATACATACAGTACCAGCCTACTGATATGAATACATACAGTACCAGCCTACTGATATGAATACATACAGTACCAGCCTACTGATATGAATACATACAGTACCAGCCTACTGATATGAATACATACAGTACCAGCCTACTGATATGAATACATACAGTACCAGCCTACTGATATGAATACATACAGTACCAGCCTACTGATATGAATACATACAGTACCAGCCTACTGATATGAATACATACAGTACCAGCCTACTGATATGAATACATACAGTACCAGCCTACTGATATGAATACATACAGTACCAGCCTACTGATATGAATACATACAGTACCATACATGAATACATACAGTACCAGCCTACTGATATGAATACATACAGTACCAGCCTACTGATATGAATACATACAGTACCAGCCTACTGATAGAATACATACAGTACTGATATGAATACATACAGTACCAGCCTACTGATATGAATACATACAGTACCAGCCTACTGATATGAATACATACAGTACCAGCCTACTGATATGAATACATACAGTACCAGCCTACTGATATGAATACATACTGATATGTACCAGCCTACTGATATGAATACATACAGTACCAGCCTACTGATATGAATACATACAGTACCAGCCTACTGATATGAATACATACAGTACCAGCCTACTGATATGAATACATACAGTACCAGCCTACTGATATGAATACATACAGTACCAGCCTACTGATATGAATACATACAGTACCATACAATACATACAGTACCAGCCTACTGATATGAATACATACAGTACCAGCCTACTGATATGAATACATACAGTACCAGCCTACTGATATGAATAATACAGTACCAGCCTACAGTACCAGCCTACTGATATGAATACATACAGTACCAGCCTACTGATATGAATACATACAGTACCAGCCTACTGATATGAATACCAGCCTACTGATATGAATACATACAGTACCAGCCTACTGATATGAATACATACAGTACCAGCCTACTGATATGAATACATACAGTACCAGCCTACTGATATGAATACATACAGTACCAGCCTACTGATATGAATACATACAGTACCAGCCTACTGATATGAATACATACAGTACCAGCCTACTGATATGAATACATACAGTACCAGCCTACTGATATGAATACATACAGTACCAGCCTACTGATATGAATACATACAGTACCAGCCTACTGATATGAATACATACAGTACCAGACTATACAGTACATTCAGAAAGTATTCAGACACCTTGACTTTTTCCACATTTTGTTACGTTACAGCCTTATTTTAAAATGGGTTAAATAAGAAACGTTCCTCATCAATCTACACACAATACCCCATAATGACAAAGCAAACACAGGTTTTTAGAAATGTTTTCACATTTATAAAACATTAAAAACAGATACCTTATTTACATAAGTATTCAGACCCTTGGCTATGAGACTCGACATTGAGCTCGGGTGCATCTTGTTTCCATTGATCATCCTTGAGATGTTTCTACAACTTGCTTGTTGTCAACCTGTGGTAAATTCAATTGGTTGGACATGATTTGGAAAGGCACACACCTGGCTATATAAGGTCCCACATTTGACAGTGCATGTCAGAGCAAAAACCAAGTCATGAGGTCGAAGGAATTGTCCGTAGAGCCCCATGAAAGGAAATATTCAAAAGCTGGTAAAATGGCGGCGCCACTCGTTCTGCGTCAAACTAACTTCATCTGCAGACAATTTCACGGTTGCACTACTGTATTACTGTGTTGTGTTTTTGAAGTAAAACCGTGAATACAAGGTTATTAAGGAAATAGCACATAGTGCTGCCTAAAACAAACCGTAACCTTGTACTAAACGGGTTTTGAGTAATTTATGCATTTATCTACTACAGGTTAAGTTTTATCTCAAATGTATTATGAAGCTCCTGCACCTAAATATAAACAGTACCGGCACCCAAAATGAGTATCGGCAACTATTTCAGTCCAAGTCGAGCACTGAATTAGATAATTGAACAAGAACAAATGTAACATATTTAATAAAGAAGGTGCCAGAACTGTCAAGAAAATATATTTTGTGTCTGTTTCTCTTCTACTACTTGCCGACTCAGGTATGACGCCGGTAACATCAACAGTGACGACAAACCCAGCCTGCCTCTCTCCTTCCACACTGACTCCAAACCTACAGTCACTGGGTCCTGATTGTGACAGTGGAGCCCAGTTTGCACTGCAGGATCCAGAGATGGCATCAGTGAAGCTGGAAGACTGCAGTCAAACACTGGAGCTGAATGTCAACATTAAAGATGAAGAAGAGGAGGAGAAGGTTGGGGAATCTGTTTCTCATGGTAAGAGCAGGTTCTATCTCACTAAGTTTGTTGTTCATTCCAACTTCCCACTGTGTATGAAAAGTTGCAGTAGAACTGTTTCATGATGAACTCTATTTCAATGAGAAGGTAGATGTTATTTCATGCTACTGACACTTGCCTGGTTTGACATCAGTATTGTAGGCATTTGTTTTATTTACTGAGCTGTCTGGAGTGATCAGAGAGGAGACTAAAGAAGTGAAGTAGACAAACGCCAGTTTTAAAGTTCTATGAAGTCTGTAGTTTCTAACCCTTGTGATAGTGATTGAAGGATGATATAGGTCATACTTTTCAAAACATATGAGATACTTATATAGTTTTTTATTCTCCTTTTGTATTGCACAGCCTACTAAAATGAATACGTACTGGTAGCCTAGTGGTTAGAACGTTGGGCCAGTAACCGAAAGGTTGCTGGATCGAATCCTTGAGCTGATAAGGTAAAAAATATGTCATTCTGCCCCTGAACACGGCAGTTAACACACTGAACCCCGGGCGCTAGAGACACGGATGTCCATTATGGCAGCTCCCCGCACCTCTCTGATTCAGAGGTTGGGTTAAATGTGGAAGACACACTTCAGTTGAATGCATTCAGTTGTACAACTGACTAGGTATCCCCTCTCCCATTCAGAAAGAATTTAGACCCCTTGACTTTTCTCACATTTTGTTTTTGTTACAGCCTTATTTTAATATGGATTAAATAAAAAAAAATCCTCATCAATCTACACACAATATCCCATAATAACCAAGCAAACACCGGTTTCATAGAACTCCATGAAAGGATTATGTTGAGGCACAGATCTGGGGGAGGGAACCAGATTATTTCTGCAGTGTTTCTTTAAAAAAAAAATTTTTGCCTTTTATTTAACTAGGCATGTCGGTTAAGATTATTATAATTTTTTTTTTTACAATGATGGCCTACCCCACCCTAACCCAGACTACGCTGGGCCAATTGCCAGAAGCCCTATGGGACTCCCAATCATGTCCAGTTGTGATATAGCCTGGAATCGAACTAGGGTCTTTAGGGATGCATCTTGCACTGAGATGCAGTGCCTTTAGACCGCTGCACCACTCTGGAGACCCTGGAAGCGTTGAAGGTCCCCAAGAACACAATGGCTTCCATCAATCATTATTTTTATTTATATATTATATATATATATATAGTTCCAGTATATATAGTTCTGTTTTTCCCCAACATGAAGATTGACGAACATAACAACCAAACAAAAATGAATAAAAAGTACGATATGCAGTTGTAGATGATGTAGATAACGCTTCGACTATAGTCAATATTCACAAAGAAAAGACAAAGAAAAAATAGGTTTTTATAAATGTTTTCATGAGATGCAGTGCTTCCAGTCCCTTGAAGCGTTGAAGGTCCCCAAGAAAACAGTGCCCTCATCATTCATTTTTTTAACACATATATTTAATAGTTCCATGTAGAACAATTACATAAATACAATTGTATTTTCTCTTTTCACCCCCCTTTTCACCCGCAGTACTGAGCTCCAAAACATTTATATCTCAGCACATTCCTCCAGGCAATGATACAAGGTGCCTTGAACACACAGGTCTGGGTTATTAGGGTCAAATTTCAAAATAATTTGCAAATAAAGTCATTAAAAATCCTACAATGTGATTTTCTGGAATTTTTTTTCTTCTCATTTTGTCTGTCATAGTTGAAGTGTACCGATGAAAATTACAGGCCTCATCTTTTTAAGTGGGAGAACTTGCACAATTGGTGGCTGACTAAATACTTTTTTGCCCCACTGTACATATACATATGAGATGAGTAATGTAGGGTATGTAAACATTATATTAAGTAGCATTGTTTAAAGTGGCTAGTGATATATTTGACATACATTTCCATCAATTCCCATTATTAAAGTGGCTGGAGTTGAGTCAGTGTGTTGGCAGCAGCCACTCAATGTTAGTGGTGGTTGTTTAACAGTCTGATGGCCTTGAAATAGAAGCTGTTTTTCAGTCTCTCAGTCCCTGCTTTGATGCACCTGAACTGACCTCGCCTTCTGGATGATAGCGGGGTGAACAGGCAGTGGCTCGGGTGGTTGTTGTCCTTGATGATCTTTATGGCCTTCCTGTGACATCGGGTGGTGTAGGTGCCCCCGGTGATGTGTTGTGCAGACCTCACTACCCTCTGGAGAGCCTTATGGTTGTGGGCTGAGCAGTTGCCGTACCAGGCGGTGATACAGCCCGACAGGATGCTCTCGATTGTGCATCTGTCGAAGTTTGTGAGTGCTTTTGGTGCTTTTGCTTTTCTTCACGACGCTGTCTGTGTGGGTGGACCAATTCAGTTTGTCCGTGATGTGTACGCTGAGGAACTTAAAACTTACTACCCTCTCCACTACTGTCCCATCGATGTGGATAGGGGGGTGCTCCCTCTGCTGTTTCCTGAAGTCCACAATCATCTCCTTTGTTTTGTTGATGTTGAGTGTGAGGTTATTTTCCTGACACCACACTCCGAGGGCCCTCACCTCCTCCCTGTAGGCCGTCTTGTTGTTGTTGGTAATCAAGCCTACCACTGTAGTGTCGTCCGCAAACTTGATGATTGAGTTGGAGGCGTGCATGGCCACGCAGTCGTGGGTGAACAGGGAGTACAGGAGAGGGCTCAGAACGCACACTTGAGGGGCCCCAGTGTTGAGGATCAGCGGGGTGGAGATGTTGTTACCTACCCTCACCGCCTGGGGGCGGCCCATCAGGAAGTCCAGTACCCAGTTGCACAGGGCGGGGTCGAGACCCAGGGTCTCGAGCTTGATGGCGAGTTTGGAGGGTACTATGGTGTTAAATGCTGAGCTGAAGTCGATGAACAGCATTCTCACATAGGTATTCCTCTTGTCCAGATGGGTTAGGGCCTATTTGGACCTATTTGGGCGGTAAGCAAATTGGAGTGGCTCTAGGGTGTCAGGTAGGGTGGAGGTGATATGGTCCTTGACTAGTCTCTCAAAGCACTTCATGATGACGGAAGTGAGTGCTACGGGGCGATAGTCGTTTAGCTCAGTTACCTTAGATTTCTTGGGAACCGGGACAATGGTGACCCTCTTGAAGCATGTGGCAACAGCAGACTGGGTTAAGGATGGATTGAATATGTCCGTAAACACACCAGCCAGCTGGTCTGCGCATGCTCTGAGGACGCGGCTGGGGATGCCGTCTGGGCCTGCAGCCTTGCGAGGGTTAACACGTTTAAATGTTTTACTCACATCGGCTGCAGTGAAGGAGTGTCAGCAGGTTTTGGTTGCGGGCCGTGTCAGTGGCACTGTATTGCCCTCAAAGCGGGCAAAAAAGTTATTTAGTCTGTCGGGGAGCAAGACATCCTGGTCCGTGACAGGGCTGGTTTTCTTTTTGTAATCCGTGATTGACTGTAGACCCTGCCACATACCTCTTGTGTCTGAGCCGTTGAATTGTGACTCTACTTTGTCTCTATACTGACGCTTAGCTTGTTTGATTGCCTTGCGGAGGGAATAGCTACACTGTTTGTATTCGGTCATGTTTCCGGTCACCTTGCCCTGGTTAAAAGCAGTGGTTTGTGCTTTCAGTTTCACGCGGATGCTGACATCAATCCACGGTTTCTGGTTTGGGAATGTTTTAACCGTTGCTATGGGATCGTCAATGCACTTTCTAATATACTCGCTCACCGAATCAGCGTATTCGTCAATGTTGTTGTAGGAAGCAATGCGGAACATATCCCAGTCCACGTGATCGAAGCAGTCTTGAAGCGTGGAATCAGATTGGTCGGACCAGCGTTGAACAGACCTGAGCGCGGGAGCTTCTTGTTTTAGTTTCTGTCTGTAGGCAGGGAGCAACAAAATGGAGTCGTGGTCAGTTTTTCCCGAAAGGAGGGCAGGGGAGGGCCTTATATGCGTCGCGGAAGTTAGAATAGCAATGATCCCAGGTTTTTACCAGCCCTGGTTGCGCAATCGATATGCTGATACAATTTAGGGAGTCTTGTTTTCAGATTAGCCTTGTTAAAATCCCCAGCTACAATGAATGCAGCCTCAGGATATGTGGTTTCAAGTTTGCAAAGAGTCAAATAAAGTTTGTTCAGAGCCATCGATGTGTCTGCTTGGGGGGGAATATATACGGCTGTGATTATAATCGAATTCCCTTGGTAGATAATGCGGTCGACATTTGATTGTGAGGAATTCTCATTTTATTTTTTTATTTCACCTTTATTTAACCAGGTAGGCTAGTTGAGAACAAGTTCTCATTTACAACGGTGACCTGGCCAAGATAAAGCATAGCAGTGTGAACAGACAGCAACAGAGTTAATAACACAGTAGAAAAGTCAGTAACACAGTAGAAAAAAATAGTCTATATACATTGTGTGCAAAAGGCATGAGGAGGTAGGCGAATAATTACAATTTTGCAGATTAACACTGGAGTGAAAAATTATCAG
Organism: Oncorhynchus keta; assembly: GCF_023373465.1. Classification (NCBI taxonomy): domain Eukaryota; kingdom Metazoa; phylum Chordata; class Actinopteri; order Salmoniformes; family Salmonidae; genus Oncorhynchus; species Oncorhynchus keta. The sequence continues at coordinate 20,237 of NW_026290030.1, forward strand.
ATGTTCATGTGCAGGTAGAGATACTGGTGTGCAAAAAAGTAAATAAATAAAAACAATATGGGGATGAGGTAGGTCAATTGGGTGGGCTATTTACCGATGGACTATGAACAGCTGCAGCGATTAGTCAGGTGAACAGAAGGACTTGAGTTCCTGTATGTTGTTGTGATCACACCACGTCTCGTTAATCATAAGGCATACGCCCCCACCCCTCTTCTTACCAGAAAGATGTTTGTTTCTGTTGGCGCGATGCGTGAAGAAACCAGCTGGCTGCACCGATTCCGTTAGCGTCTCTGGAGTGAGCCATGTTTCCGCGTAGCAAAAAACGTTACAGTCTCTGATGTCTCTCTGGAATGCTACCCTTGCTCGGATTTCATCAACCTTGTTGTCAAGGTACTAGGGAGTGGTGTGCGATGTACCCGTCTCCGGAGCCTGACCAGAATACCACTTCGTTTGCCTCTTTTACGACGTCATTGTTTTGGGTCGCAGGCTGGGATCCATTCCGCTGTTGTCATATCGATCCCGTTAACTTTTTAGGGTTGTAATCCCGTTAAGGTATTATCACGTTTGGTAAAGGTTTGATGTTTTATTTTTGTGTGGAACCGAGTGATTGTGATCAACTATTTTACAAGTCACATAGCTAGAAGCTTTTGGTTTGTCTGAATAAATGTACATAATTTCCTCAATGTAGTTTTAATAAAGAATACAAGTATTTGAGCTTTCTGAGTTTGTTTAGCATGTTATTCATTTTGTGTCAAATTCACGAGCTGGTAAAATGGAGCTGTCCACTCTGTCTGCTCCAACAGACTTCAGTGCTGGTGCAGAGAGACCATTTCATGGTCACACTCCAGTTTTGAAGCTTAATGTAATGATCATCAGTTTTCTACATGTGTACTAATATTGAGACACCTTCAGTTGTTTCTATCTTTATCTATAAATGTTACTATGGTGTGAACAGAAAATACAATTGTTTTTGATTAAAATACAGTGAAGACCAGGTTAAAACTAAACTTGTACTAAATGTTTTTTTGCCATTTATGTGAATTGTGGAAATCTACTTTAGTTTAAGTGCACTTACTTTGTGTAGACTAATTTTAAAGTGTGTACTTTGTGTGATATGAATGTTTTGTTGTCAATGCTTAGCTACCTGATCCATTGAAATGAGATCAGTGCTTGACTTGGACAGGAGCTCACTGGAGCAGAGAACCGGCACCTCAAATGTCTACTGTTTGCGCTCATGTTCCTGTCAAGGCTTTGGGTAACTGGTGAAAAGGAGTCAGATGCAGGAGAGTTGAGATGCGTGGACAAGGTATTTAATACACAAAAAAACATGGTTATAGAAACAATACAACGGTCCGTGAAATATACCGGTACCACGAATAAACTGGCGTTCATACAAAGCCCGGCAACAAAATACCAGCCATCAGATACGTATGTATGTGTGAAACAGAGGGTTAAATACTGAATCTGTAATGGGGGAATCGAAACCAGGTGTGAAAAAAACAAAGACAAAACAAATGGAAAATGAAAAGTGGATCGGCAATGGCTAGAATACCGGTGACGTTGACCGCCGAGCGCCGCCTGAACAAGGACTGACTTCGGTGGAAGTCATGACAGTACCCCCCCCCCCTTGAGCCACGCGCTGACACCGGCCTCGGGGACGACCCGGATGGAGACTGTGGAACTCCTGCAGCATCGACAGGTCCAATACGTCCTCCACCGGCACCCAGGATCTCTCCTCCGGACCGTACCCCTCCCACTCCACGAGGTACTGAAGGCCCCTCGCTAGACGCCTCGGGTCCAGTATGGCTCGAACTGCATACGCCGGGTCCCCCTCGATGTCCAAAGGGGGCGGAGGAACCTCCCGCACCTCAGACTCCTGGAGTGGACCAGCACCACCGGCCTGAGGAGAGACACATGGAACGAGGGGTTAATATGGTAATCGGGGGGAAGCTGTAACCTGTAACAAACCTTGTTCAGTCTCCTCAGGACTTTGAATGGCCCCACAAACCGCAGGCCCAGCTTCCGGCAGGGCAGGTGGAGGGGCAGGTGGAGGGTCGAGAGCCCTGGTGTGCCGTGGCGGTCTGTGCCAGTCCTCTGACGCCTCCCGGCCCACTGAAGGTGCACATGAGCGGTGTCCCATGTCTCCTCCGAGCGCCTAAACCAGTCGTCCACCGCAGGAGCCTCGATCTGGCACTGATGCCTAGGTGCCAGAACCGGCTGGTACCCCAGTACGCACTGGAAGGGGGAGAGGTTAGTGGATGAGTGGCGGAGCGATTTTTGGGCAATCTCTGGCCAAGGTATGAACGCCGCCCATTCCCCGGCCGGTCCTGGCAATAGGACCGCAGAAACCTACCCACATCCTGGTTCACTCTCTCCACCTGACCGTTACTCTTGGGGTGAAAACCTGAGGTAAGGCTGACTGAGACCCCCAGACGTTCGATGAACGCCCTCCAGACCCTTGATGTGAACTGGGGACCTCGATCAGATACTATGTCCTCAGGCACCCCGTGGTGCCGGAAGACGTGTGTGAACAGGGCCTCCGCAGTCTCTAGGGCCGAAGGGAGACCGGGCAAAGGGAGGAGACGGCAGGACTTAGAAAACCAATCCACAACGGCCAGGATCGTGGTGTAGGGGAAGGAAGGGAGGGAGGGAGGAAGATCTGTTCGGAAGTCCACCGACAGGGTAAGGGTTGTATCTTCCCTCTGGGCAGGTGCCTAGGAGTCTTGCACTGGGCGCACACCGGGTAGGAGGAAGCATAAACCCTCATGTCCTTAGCCAAGGTGGATCACCAGTACTTCTCACTGAGACAACGCACTGTCCGGCTGATACCCGGATGACCAGAGGAGGGTGACGTGTGGGCCCAATAGATCAAACGGTCGCGGACAGCAGACGGAACGTACAGACGCCCAGCTGGACACTCGGGAGTGGGTTCTGCACGTAACACCCGCTCGATGTCCGCGTCCAGCTCCCACACTACCGGTGCCACCAGGCAAGAGGCCGGGAGTATGGGAGTGTTATCCATGGACCGCTCCTCTGTGTCATACATCCGGGACAGTGCATCTGCCTTAGCGTTCTAGGAACCTAGTCTGTAGGACAGGGTGAAAACAAAACGGGTAAAGAACATGGCCCACCTTGCCTGGCGAGGGTTCAGTCTCCTCGCCGCCCGGATGTACTCCAGATTGCGGTGGTCAGTCCAGATGAGAAAAGGGTGTTTAGCTCTCTCAAGCCAATGTCTCCACGCCTTCAAGGTCTTGACAACAGCCAACAGCTCCCGGTCCCCCACGTCATAGTTTCGCTCCACCGGGCTGAGCTTCTTCGAAAAGAAGGCACAGGGGCGGCGCTTTGGTGGCATACCTGAGCGCTGAGAGAGCACGGGTCCTAACCCAGTCTCGGACCTGCGTCCACCTCCACTATGAACGCCAAATAGGGATCCGGGTGCGCCAGCACGGGAGCCGAGGTAAACAGCCGTGACCAAAAGCCCTGTCCGCCTCAGCCGACCACTGCAAACGCAGTGGTCCCCCCTTCAGCAGTGAGGTAATGGCAGCTGCTACCTCACCAAAGCCCCGGATAAACCTCCGGTAGTAGTTGGCAAACCCTAGAAACCGCTGCACTTTCTTTACCGTGGTGGGAGTCGGCCAATTACGCACAGCTGAAATGCGGTCACTCTCCATCTCCACCCCTGATGTGGAAATGCGATACGAAGGAGACGGCCTGCTGGAAGAACAGGCATTTCTCAGCCTTGACGTACAGGTCATGCTCCAACAGTCGTACAAGGACACATACTTGGCGCGTGTAGAGAAGTAAATCAGAATGTCATCGATATACACCACTACACCCTGCCCGTGCAGGTTCCTGAAAATCTTGTCTACAAAGGATTGGAAGACTGATGGAGCATTCATCAACCCGTATGGCATGACAAGGTACTCATAATGGCCTGATGTGGTACTAAACGCCGTCTTCCACTCTTCTCCCTCCCGGATACGCACCAGGTTGTAAGCGCTCCTGAGATCCAATTTTGTGAAGAAGTGTTCCCTGTGCATTGACTCGATCGCACTGGCTATGAGAGGCAGCGGGTAAATACCTCACAGTGATTTGGTTAATGCCTCAGTCAATACACCTCTATCCCTTCTTCACGAAAATAAACTCGAGGAGGCAGGTGAAGTGGATAAATCTCTGCCCCAGAGAGAAACATATGTTTCCATAGCCGCTGTCTCCTCTTGGCAGGGGATACACGTGACTCCTGGGAAGTGGCGTCTACCAGGAGATTTATCTCCCCCGATGGGGTGGTAACTGAGTCAAATCGGTATATTCAGATGGACACATGAGACCTGGTCTGGCTTTCCACTGTAGTAGGTGGAAACCCCACCACCTGGTTGAATGTCCCGACGGAGTGGTGTCCCTGCAGTCCAACTCCCGACGGACGTCCTCGCGCAGACTGCACCGCACCTCCCAGCTCCATGGGCGGTGGTGCTGGAGAGATGGACCCCGAGGATGTCCGCGGTAGACATCGATCTGAGTGATCGATCAGGGCAGTGTCATTCCCACAGATGGTGCATGGAATGCGCTCCTCCGGTCCCCTATGTGCACCTCCCAGATGGGCGGTGGTGCTGGGGGATGGACGTGACAATCCCAGATCTGGTGGACTGCCCAACGGGTGAAAGCGTGGCTTCTTCCCCCACATAAGGCGTTGGCCCACTCCAGGGCCTTCCCTGAGAATCAGGAAACGAGGGCGATACTTAGCCCGGCAACAAAATACCAGCCATCAGATACAGCCATCAACATAGAACTAACACGCACACATACATGTGGGAAACAGAGGGTTAAATACTGAACATGTAATGGATCGGCGATGACTAGAAGACCGGTGACGTCGACGGCCGAGCGTCGCCCGAACAAGGAGAGGGATCGACTTCGGCGGAAGTCGTGGCAGTTCCTCTTATAGAATATTAGCTCAACAGTATTGTGGAGCTCCTGTGCCTAAATATAAACAGCACCAGCACCCATTTCAGTCCAAGTCAAGCACTGAATAAGATAATTGAAAATATAATATATTTTTAGAGAATAAAGAAAGTGCCAGAACTGTCAAGACAATAACATTTGTTTCTGTTTCTCATTGTTACTACAGGACTAGAATTAAGTCTGAGGCCAGTAACATCAACAGTAATGACAAACCCAGCCTGCCTCTCTCCTTCCACACTGAGTCCAAACCCACAGTCACTGGGTCCTGATTGTGACAGTGGAGCCCAGTTTGCACTGCATGATCCAGAAATGGCATCAGTGAAGCTGGAAGACTGCAGTCAAACACTGGAGCTGAATGTCAACATTAAAGATGAAGAAGAGGAGGAGAAGATTGGGAAATCTGTTAATCATGGTAAGAGCAGGTTCTATCTAACTAAGTTTGTTGTTCATTCCAACTTCCCACTGTGTATGAAAAGTTGCAGTAGAGCTGTTTCATGATGAACTGTTTCAATGAGAAGGTAGATGTTATTTCATGCTACTGAGATGTGCATGGTTTGACACCAGTATTTCCAGCATTTGTTTTATTAACTGAGCTATCTGGAGTGATCAGAGAGTAGACTAAAGAAGTGAAATAGACCAACTGCCAGTGTTTTAAAGTTCTAGTGAATGGATGTTGATATGAAATGAGTCTGTGTCGTTACTAACCCTTGTTATAGTGAGTAGAGGATGACAAGCCCCTTTTTTTAGCTTTCATCTCTTACCCACTTTTAGAATAGTTTTATTCTCCTGTATTGTACAGGCTACTGATATAAATACATATGTCACCTGGTACAGACAGAAGAGGACCGGCCACCCCTTTGAGCCTGGTTCCTCTCTGTTTCCTCCAAGGTTCCTGCTTTCTAGGGAGTTTTTCGTGGCCATTGTGCTTCTGCATTGCTTGCTCTTTGGGGATTTCGGGTTGGTTTCTGTAAAGAACTTTGTTACAACTTCTGTAAAAAGAGCTTCATAAAATACATTTGATTGACATGTATATCACACCAATTGACTTGTTGTTCTGATATTGTTCACACAGGAGACCATGTTGAGACATTCTCTACATCCAGAGAGCATCAGCAGGAAGATCACAGAGCAAAGATGTCTCACCACTGCACACATTGTGAGGAGATTTTCCCATTTCTATCAAAGCTAAAAATACACCTAAAAATACACACAGGAGAAAAGCTTTACTCCTGCTCTGAATGTGGAAAATGCTTGAAAACATCAACATCACTAAAACTAAAAGTTCATCAGAGAACACACACAGGAGAGAAGCCTTACTCATGTTCTGAATGTGGAAAATGCTTGAAAACATCAACTAAACTAAAAGTTCATCAGAGAACACACACAGGAGAGAAGCCTTACTCATGTTCTGAATGTGGAAAATGCTTCAAAACGTCAACTGCGCTAAAAGTTCATCATGGAACACACACAGGAGAGAAGCCTTACTCCTGCTCTGAATGTGGGACGAGTTTCTCTAATCGGTACACCTTAAAACGACATGAACGTATACACACAAGAAAGAAGCCTTACTCCTGCTCTGAATGTGGAAAGAGTTTCTCTCAACTGGGTACCTTAAAACGACATGAACGTATACACACAGGAGAGAAGCCTTACTCCTGCTCTGAATGTGGAAAGAGTTTCTCTCAACTGGGTACCTTAAAACACCATGAACGTATACACACGGGAGAGAAGCCTTACTCCTGCTATGACTGTGGGGCGAGTTTCTCTCGTCCGGACACCTTAAAACAACATGATTGTATACACACAGGAGAGAAGCCGTACTTCTGCTCTGACTGTGGAAAGAGTTTCCGTCAACTGGGTATCTTAAAACAACATGAACGTATACACACAGGAGAGAAGCCTTACTCCTGCTCTGACTGTGGAAAGAGTTTCCGTCAACTGGGTAACTTAAAACAACATGAAAGTATACACACAGGAGAGAAGCCTTACTCCTGCTCTGACTGTGGAAAGAATTTCTCTCACCTGGGCAACTTAAAACAACATGAACGTATACACAAAGGAGAGAAGCCTTACTCCTGCTCTGACTTTGAAAAGAGTTTCTCTCAGGAGTAAGAGAAGCCTTACTCCTTTTCTGACTGTGGGGCAAGTTTCTCTCCTCCGGACACCTTAAAATGACCTGAACATGTACACACTGGAGAGAAGCCTTACTCCTGCTCCGACTGTGGAAAGTGTTTCTCTTGAATGTGCCATTTAAAAAGACACCAAAGGAAACACGAGAGGAGCCTTACCACTGATCTGACTGTAGAAAATGTTAAAACACCAGCTGAGTTTCAAGGTCATTAGAGAAAAGACAAAGGAGAGAAGCCTTATTTCCGCTCTCAATGTGGCAAGAGTTTTTCCCAATTGGGCAATGTAAAAACACACCAACGGATACACACTTGAGAGAAGCCTTATCACTGCACTGACTGTGGGAAGAGGTTCTACAGATTGGGTCATTTAAAAAGACACAAATGTATACATAAAGGACAGGCTTCATCAGTTCTCTCAGACCAGCTAAGATTAGACACTCCATTTAATTCTCATGTCATTAAATAATTGGCAACGTTGAATTTGATCAAATTCAAATGAAGAAAGTGTAGAACACTATTGTAATCCTATAGTTTATCACTGTGAGAGAACAATGCAGAGGAAAGGGAGCATTATAGAATGGTAGTCTCTCTTTACTGATCAGTGTGCATCTTGTCAGTTTTGGTGTGAGAGAGAATAAAGTAGACGGCACACGTCAAACGTTTGATTTATGACCCTATGTCCGGATGACGTGTGCATGCCCATATTTGGGCATCCGGTAAGGACATCCTGGCGGGAAGTGATCACGTGGTTATGCCCATATATGTTTATCCTGTTCCTGTTCTCACGCCTTGGAGTGAGTGCGACAATATGTATATAATTCCTTTGAAGTTGTCATGATGATTGATGTCTAGTGACCTCTTTGAACTGGGGGGATGACCATTTCAAAGAGTTTGACCCCCCCACCTCCTGTTTTATTGACCTTAGGGTTGTTGTCTATGAAACACGAATGTCCTGGGGTATTGGGGTTGGCAGACGCCTTATAAATAAAGCCCAGAACAAGACATGCGTCCCCAGAACACTAAACAAGATTTTTTAAATCAACATGGATTTTGTGATCAGTGGCAAAGCTGTGATGACTGTAACAATGGAAGCAGGACCTCGGTTGAAACATCGAGAAAGGGCCAAGTATCAAGCCACAATATACGATGTGCCAAAAAAAGCGGTTTCTAAGTGTGTATAGAACCCAAATACCGCCCGCAACTACGCTGAAAGATCAAGTGCTGATGTCTAATGGACATCAATCGGGGTATCGGTTTGATTACCTGGCCTGTAGAGTGAACCTCTATACGGTAGCCTAAGGAGAAGAATATACAGACCAGACTTTAGGAGTGGACTACGGGCTTGAAGACTGGACGGTTTTTCGCAAGGTTGTGTGTCCCGAACTGAGCCTTATCACCAAGGGGTATAGCTTGTTCAAGGTGCCCCTGACTCCTCAGGAAGAATAATTCACAGGGTAAAAATACAAAGAAAGAATGGACTTCCATGTGGCTACGTGGAGTTCTATTTCGGCAACGAGGAAACCCGCAACCAAAACATTTGTGATGGTGGCGATTTTAGGTTGCGCATGCTTATTCCTTTTCAAATTTGGGATCTAATGGAATTGAAAATGTTCCAGCTGTTGGATGCTCTCTTTGTACAGAGCCAACAGCGGCAGAGCATAGTTCATGTAAAGAAGTGCATAATATATACGAATCCTGAGGATTATGATTCAAAGGAGCCCCAAGAAGGTACATCCTCAGAAGGGACAGCCTCCGAAGAAAACTAAGTACGTGGTTGCGTTAACCACGCCCTGATACCCAAAGGACTGGTTCAACAATAAAAGGAGTGCCCTTAAAGCCTCCAGTTCTTCATTTCATCATACACCATGGATATTCATACAACATACCAGGACTCCGATACGACATGGGGGCCAGACCCTAAGGACTTTATGCCTGGCGAGACCCACGACACCCCCTACATGTACACAGCCTGAGGACGTGTTTGATGGGGTAGTCAGTACTATTTTTGTGGACACCATCAAGGCATCTGTAGCCACACTTCTAGACGTGGTGATTGGAGAATATATCAGAGAGAAATGCATCGGTTGTGAGATCAATCACCCCAGCAAGCGCCGTATATGACCCGCCAAGATACTACTTCTTCAACCAATTTGAGGAGCTGGTGAAAAGACTGTGGTCCTGCAGGTTTATACCATCGCTGGTCAGAGCCCTGGAATCTATGGGTCTTGTGCCGTCTTTCCCCAGAGTTTACTTGGTAACCACGGCATTCCTACATGAACTGAAGGAGGCAATCTACATCCACGATAAACTCAAAGAAATCCGACACACCCTGTTGGATGACAATAAATACCGGGAAGCTGTGGTGGCTGATGTGATGACTTTCTGGCTCAATAAACCCCAAGAGACCGAGTGACATTTTGTTATTTAGATGTAATGCAATGGGCAACTATGTGTATACGATGTTAGAGATAATAAATAAATGTCTTCTTTTGAGAGAACTTACAAATGTTATGCATCAGATTATTGAAAATAAAGTGAATGATGTCTCATTCTACACAACACAATGCCTGGGTTAATGTAGAGCGTGTGCTGAAAATGGAACAAATCATGAATCATGTTGTGGATGATTCTGAAGAACTAGAAACAACTTTGTCTAAGATTTTACTTTATTTGTTTGAAACACCATTTAATTGTAACGTGTATCATATTTGTTGTTTATATGCTTATATATCGGACATGTGTGTTTTCAAAGTTCAGAGACACAAGTCTGTAAATGAAAACCAAATATACAGGGTGTTGCATGCTGTGATCGTTGAGAAAACTGGGACACGTATCCTGCAAAGAATCCTGAATTGTCTGTATACGTAATACTTGATGCATGAATAAAATAAACATTCTATAATGAAAATGAAATGTTGTCGTTATTTGAAAGTGGCTCATTAACGTTATTGTACCTCAGAGAGGCAAGAAGGATGGCGGAGCAGATGTTGAAAAACATTTATTATAATCCCTCTAACCCCGGGTCTTATGGGGGTAAGGAACATTTACAGAGAGCTATAGCCGAAGAAACAGGTAGCCGGTTAAGCCATTCTAAAGTGAATGAGTGGTTATCAGAGCAGGATGCATATACTCTCCATCAACCTGTAAGAAAGGCGGATCTATGTGACATGCAGGTCCTTGCAGATAAAAATGATGGAAATCGCTACATGCTAACGGTTACAGATATTTTCTCTAAAATAGCATTTGTAAGGGGCTTAAATAAGAGCGGGGCAGAGGTGACCCGGGCCTTTGACCCTATCTTGAAGGAAGAAGGAGCCCCCAAGAAAGTGCAGACTGATGGCGGAAAATAATTTTTTAATAATACTTTTCAGAAACTCATGAAGAAGCACAATATAATACATTTTGCTGCTCGGATTTGAAAGCTTCAGTTGTTGAACGCTTTAACAGAACTCTGAAGGAGCGGATGTGGAGATATTTTACAGCTCACCACACGCATAGATACATCGATATAGTTCAAGGTTTAGTGAAGGGATACAACAACAGCTGCCATAAGAGTATATGTATGAAGCCCTCAGAGGTCTCTTCTGAAAACTCTTTTCAAGTCTTTAAAAATCTGTATGGTTTGTTCCCCCTTCGCCGTAAGAAAAAAATATTTTTAAATTCATAGTTGGGGACTTGGTGCGTATATCCAAGTTGAGGGGTGTTTAGACTAAAAATATGAGCAGCGATGAGTTGTTCACCGCTACCGAGTGTTGTCTTGGAGGATCATTACAAAATATAACACTTACAAGAACTTGTGAATTCAATATAGGCTTTTAATACAAACATATCAGAAGCCTAGATGGTCCGCGGAACACACCCTTTTCCAGAGCACTGGCTCTGTTTTTATACACATACAACATATGAGTCCAGAATGGCAAATGCACTCTAAGTGTATCTTTCTCTTGTGGTACAGTATTATGTTTCTCCCTATATGTACATCTTGCTCCCACAGTGTCTACCACGCATACCCCAGGTCTACAAGTTAAAATATTATGACTGGGAGCTTATAGAGGGATCTTTTTATGAGCAGGAATTACAGAAGGTACAGTTGGGTAAAGACAAAGTCTTTCACGTGGAGGAGATTCTAGATCAAAAGAGAGAAAAGGGTCCAAAAAAGAATGGGTGCTGGTCCGCTGGAAAAACTGGCCCCAAAAGTTCAACAGTTGGGTATTAGAGCAGGATGTGGTGGAGGCATCGGGGGTTAACTTAAACCCTCATGCATAATAAATACCCCATCATTCGCATGTACACAGGAGTGCATCATGGAACACACCGGCTTCTACCTGACTCTCCCCAGTAATGCGTCGTAATAATCAGAGTTAGAATTATACAACCAATTTTCCAAAGCCTATAGAGTTATCAGAGGCCTGGGAAGTAGGTCTCAGCGAGATTACATACCCCCATAGTTGGTATAATATCAAAGATAAGGACCGGGATTTTATTGCAAAGGGATATCGGAACCTGCAAAACTTATGAAGCTTAAAAAAGGATTCTATAGAACCGTGGACAGGATCGTCTCAGAGTTGAATGAACTCCTAACCCCGAACAATATGGAAATATTCCTGATCTACAACCCTATACATAAACGTGTACAAATCTCAGGGGATGCTGACGGGGGTATAAAGACCAGCGGTAAGTTAGCCTACATGTTGGGGATGGGTCCCAATAAATGGACGTGAAAGATAAATTATTCCCATTCCCTGTGGATATACATTCAGGATTTTACAACATATTTGTGTATACCGACATCATATCCTATCAAAGGGTGGGAGACAGCTGTGTGCCCCTCCTGAGAACAGTTCATATAGACGGAAAGGATGGGGACATAGTCACTGCCACCTACGACAAGCCACACTACGTACCTGTAAGCAAGAAATATATTGAAAACATTCTGGTTGAGCTTAAAACGGATCAGAACGAAAACATTGAATTTACTTATGGTAAAACGATTGTAAAACTCCACTTTAGACCCACCAAAACCTCTCTACAAATATAATATTAGTATTATATATTTTTATTAACATAATACAAATAATTTTAAATAGGGTTATGGATCATTAACATCTCGACCCTAACCGCTATGTCTCATACTATGTTGATCAAGTGGGTAATGGACTACCCGGCTATTATGGATCCCCAACCATGTACGGTTCGGGGATAGGAGGTATATTTTGTAACCTCTTTAGGATGGTTTTACCATTTATGAAGAGAGGCTTCAGCATAGCCAACCCACATTTAAAATCAGTGGCTAAAAATACAGTAAGTGAGGTTGTAGCCAATGCTATGACCAGAAGGGCGTCACCAGATGCAGAGCATCAAGAAAGCTCGGGGCTTATGATGTTGTCTCGAAGACCAAAAAAGAGTCCTCCGGGTATAGGTGGCAGGGTAGCCTAGTGGTTAGAGCGTTGGACTAGTAACCGGAATGTTGCAAGTTCAAACCCCGAGCTGCAAGGTACAAATCTGTCGTTCTGCCCCTGAACAGGCAGTTAACCCACTGTTCCTAGGCTGTCATTGAAAATAAGAATTTGTTCTTAACTGACTTGCCTAGTTAAATAAAGGTAAAAAATAAATATGAATAAATAAGGCGCAGGCTTGCTTCTAAAAAGTGGAGGTTAACAGTTAAAAGAAACTCAGTAAGTCAAAGACGTGGTACAGTGAGGAGGTCTGGACCAAAAACGACAAAAATACTCTGAAGTATTTTCTAAAAGATGAGTGCAACATGGCTCTTTTATGTCCTCTGAAGCTGTAAAGACAGAGCTCAATCTTTTCACGTCCCCCTTAACCCAACATTCAAATAGAGAGGTCCAGTTATGTGCCATTACAGACAACGGTCCCATAGAATTGTTCATACCAGGCCACGGTGACAACTATCTGGACTTCAACAACACCTTGGTGCATTTGCGTCTAAATGTGACCAAAAGAGATGGTACTAATATTGCAGGCGATGCCAAAGTGAGATGACCCAAGATGGCCGTCCGTTCTTTAGCTGTTGCCCCAACTAGGCTTCGCAAGAGGGGCAGGTTTCTTTTTAAACGCATAGACATAGCTGTTACTTTTTAGGAATGTACGCAGCCGGCCACTCCCATGAGGAGCAGGCTGGTTCGTAGCCTCAGGTGTTCTGGAATATTTGCTTATATCCACGATTAAATAAGAAAATGGCGCTTTGGTAGCGTCCTCATAGCTCTCCATAAAGTAGGATTTCCTTCCCGGGTACATCTGCTGAGCTAGAATGCTAATTTGCAGTTTGTCTCTAGGATTGGCGTTCAAACTGATGGTGCGGCTATTTTTACCTTGGTCTATCTCTGGTTGAAGGCGGGGTCTACAAAACACAAGATTTTACTACCTTGAGCTATGACACTGGGTGCAACGCCTTGCTGTATCAAGCGGTTCAGAAGAAGGTCATAGGCTCGAGCATTGTGTGCTATAAACGTGAAGTTTCTGTATTGGGGTTTTCTAAAGTGTTTTAGAAAGAACAGTGCACAATTGGGTCCCTCGGCCGACCACTTTTCACCCTTGAAAGTCATGGTAGATACAAAAATAGGCAAATGAACCCCTGATTGCTGATTTGTCTCAAAATCATATAACACTTTATTTCTCTGAATGTTCAACTTCAGCCACGGGCTGAATATAACACTTGTGTTGCACTTCTTGAACCACTTCAGTGTCTCTGCTTTTCAAATGCCCTTTACAGATTGAGCAATGTATGATTCCACACACATGCGGTTTAGGGCTATCTATATTAAGGTTGTAATTACAATGGCATTTTGGGCATTTCTTGTTAATGTCACAACTGCTTACAGATTTACAGGCCTTGGGGTGCCATGTTTCAATTTTGTGTTTTTCATAACAGTAGGTCGAACGACATGTGTGGTGGCAATCCTCACAGGGTGTCAAGTGTAAGGGTTGCATTGGACCATTTTTATCCAGACATACTGAACAGTTATAACAGCACGAGTGCCCCCCCATTCGGGTGTAATCAAATCAAATCAAACGTTATTTGTCACATACACATGGTTAGCAGATGTTAATGCGAGTGTAGCGAAATGCTTGTGCTTCTAGTTCCGACAATGCAGTGATAACCAACAAGTAATCTAACTAACAATTCCAAAACTACTGTTTTATACACAGTGTAAGGGGATAAAGAATATGTACATAAGGATATATGAATGAGTGATGGTACAGAGCAGCATACAGTAGATGGTATCGAGTACAGTATATACATATGAGATGAGTATGTAGACAAAGTAAACAAAGTGGCATAGTTAAAGTGGCTAGTGATACATGTATTTCATAAGGATGCAGTCGATGATGTAGAGTACAGTATATACGTATGCATATGAGATGAATAATGTAGGGTAAGTAACATTATATAAGGTAGCATTGTTTAAAGTGGCTAAACGGAGATATTTATGGTGAATCACCTAGAATCTAAACTGAGATATTTATGGTGAATCACCTAGAATCTAAACTGAGATATTTATGGTGAATCACCTAGAATCTAAACTGAGATATTTATGGTGAATCGCCCAGAAGTTTGAAAATTCAAGATAAAGCTGTATGATTTTTTTGGTCCATATCGTCCAGCCCCAATGGAGAACATTAGAGTAAAGTACAATACTTTATACTGTACTATACTCTGTACTGTTGTACTCTACTGAACTAACTGTTACTTTTCTTTCCTGTACTCTGCTGTACTGTGCTTTCCAATATTATGAAACAGTAGCTGTTTCCAAGAAATTATCCAGGGATTTTGTTCTTGTTGACATGTAGAAAAAGTTTGAATAGAAAATGGATCAGACAATTGCCCACTAGGTTGTTTTCATTTAACTATCTTGTGCTGATAAAACAGTTGGACAAAATTATTTGGCAAAATCATCATTTATTTGATACATTTTATTATTGTTATTATTATTATGTTATTGTTAATATATTATATTTGATAAATAATGTTTTCATCCTCATTTGTCAGAATAAAGAAACGTTGACAAAAGAAACATCCACCCGTCAAACAGATAAAAATGTTGTCGAGCATTAAAACATTTCTCCCTTATCTGCCGTTTCCATTACATTTACATTTACGTCATTTAGCAGACGCTCTTAACCAGAGTGACTTACAAATTGGTGCATTCACCTTATGACATCCAGTGGAACAGTCACTTTACAATAGTGCATCAAATCTTAAAAGGGGGGGGGGGTGAGAAGGATTACTTATCCTATCCTAGGTATTCCTTAAAGAGGTGGGGTTTCAGGTGTCTCCGGAAGGTGGTGATTGACTCCGCTGTCCTGGCGTCGTGAGGAAGTTTGTTCCACCATTGGGGGGCCAGAGCAGCGAACAGTTTTGACTGGGCTGAGCGGGAACTGTACTTCCTCAGTGGTAGGGAGGCGAGCAGGCCAGAGGTGGATGAACGCAGTGCCCTTGTTTGGGTGTAGGGCCTGATCAGAGCCTGGAGGTACTGAGGTGCCGTTCCCCTCACAGCTCCGTAGGCAAGCACCATGTCGCAAATAATGTTTTTACCACATTGCTTTGTTGAATGCGCCCGTGTCAATGAAAACCTGCCTAATGATGTGATTGGTTCAGATTTGGTCCTGTTTAATGTCGGTCTGTGTTTACTGGGGTGTATCCTACAGTGTCGGCCTATAACTTTATGAATGTCCATCCATGTGGAAGGCCTAGCGAGGTTTCAGAGTCCTGCAATAGAGCTGAGATGCTAATATTTTTGTAAACTCTACATAGTTGTGTTCTGTGGGTGTCACTGAGTAGGCTGAACAATCCATAGGTAAGACTGTAGAGTGCAATATGAATGTCCAACACAAACAAAAGACCCTCCATACTCAACAGGTGGACCTCGGTCCGGATCTGCGGACCCCCTCATTTTTGCCGTTGGGCTTCGATGGATATTGTCATTTATTGTCATAGTAACAAATCCCTAACTTGCAATACCAAAATCTAAACAACCCTCTAATTGGCAGAGAAAACATTTAGCTGTTTTAAAGCTCATTTCCTGCAATTAAATTCTAAACCTGTTTTGTGTGTTTATATATCCCCCTCCCTCTCTCTCCCCCAATATCCATCTGGACCTTTGCCACCTAGGAAATGTGTCAAAGTCCTGCAATAAGAGCTAAGAAGCTAATATTTGTGTTAACTCTTGGTAATTGTTTTCTGTGGGTGTCACCCATTTCATGGGTGCATATATGAGCATATATGAATGCCCCCAATGCAATGTTGCGTTCTAAAACCGCCAGTGTGATTTCAACAGTTTTTTTCTAGTTATTTTTTAACTTTTTAATACATTTTTTAAATAGGCAAGTCAGTTAAGAACAAATTCTAATTTACAATTATGGCCTATACCGGCCAAACCTGGAGGACGCTGGGCCAATTGTGCGCCGCCCTATGAGACTAATTCATTATTGTAATTCATTTTAAATTGAGTAACAACAATCGAACCATGTTTAGCGTTATCTAGTCCAGACATGGCATGATAACACTATTTTGTATCAGTTTGCGTGACTTTCAATGAGGGACTTTTATTTTGAGGGAGAACCGCAAATTCCACTATTGTGTCTAATCGTTATTGTAGCTATCTTCACATACCTAGGGACAAGCGGGTACCAGGGCTGTTTCCAGCAGATGGATGGAGACGTTGGCCACATTCCGATAGAAAAGTATTATGTAGAACAAACATTCCTCCGATTCTAAGGAATCATGTCAGTTCTATTCAGAGCATTTCTATCTGCAACTTTCCAAAACGTTTTTGTTCTGAACATCCCCAGGCGAAACCAACTGAGCTATATACGAACCTGGAAAGCCTCACATATGAACGTGTGGTGGACTCCGCATCGTGCGCTTGTAAAATATTGTTTTGCACGTTCTTCACACACTCAGTTTGGCACAAAACCTTTCCCAAACGTAATAATACCTTGACGGGTGTGTTATCTAACATATGTTATTTCGATATTAGACCGTTTAAACGTGCTATTACATACCTGTATTAATAAAGAGAAATGGACAGCACAGTTCAGGCGTTTTCTTTATTGTAAAGAATGGTGTGCGCCTACCGGAACTTCCTGTTCCCCCCACTACCACAGTGTTCCAAATAGCGACATCTATTGGATTGATGGACTTACTACTTTTGTAGATGATCTTTATTTTCGGTGATTGTGGAGGCCAGGTCATCTGATGCAGCACTCCATCACTGTCCTTCTTGGTCAAATAGCACTTACACAGCATTGTCCTGTTGTTAATTTGAATTCCATGAATTAAACTAAAGCATTATATTTACCCCCAAAACTACAATGATTCAGTAGGTCAATAAAGTTACAGTACTCTAGCAGGTCTCACAGCTGCTTATGATTGACAAAACATGTTAGACAATAGGTCCGATTTAGCTTTGTGATGCTCCTTTCAACTTCCTGTCTTGTTCAGCTTCAGAAAAACAGTAAATGTCACTTGAAACATAGTTTTTTGGTAATTCATTGTGCAGAAGAGAAGAGTTTGACCAGTATAATTTAATGTACAAACTGATTTTTTTATTGGCAGATAAATTAAGCAGGTTTCAATTGTTATCCAAACATATTAATCATTAATGATTAAAAAAACAAATCTAGTTTTAAAATACAATTTAATAAACAAAAAGTCTCCACCCAAACTAATGGTGAAAACTGATCATCACACCATCTATCTGATACATGTTGTGCCATCTCATTCTCACAGAAAACTGCACAGGGAAGCAGTACCACCCAGTCAACCAGCCTCACAGAGGATATTCAACCCTAAAGGCAAATCTAAGGTGATCTAAATATCTTTACAGTAGAAGCTATCAAAACACACCAAAACTGACCAGGTGCACACTGATCAGTAAAGTAAAGAGAGGCTAACATTCTATAACGCTCCCTTTCCTCTGCACAGTTCTCTCAAAGTGAGAAACAATAGGACTAAAATACAGTGTGTTACAACTTCTTGATAATTAAGTGATGGAATTATTTTAATCTACACTAGTCAGAGAACTGATGAGGATTCTCACATTTATGTATGTTGGTGTCTTTTTAAGTGGCCATGTTGAGAGAAACTCTTCCAACAGAGCAGGAGTAAAGCTTCTCTCCTGTTCGCTGCTCTGGCTCCCCAATGGTGGAACGAACTCCCTCACGACGCTAGGACAGCGGAGTCAATCACCACCTTCCGGAGACACCTGAAACCCCACCTCTTTAAGGAATACCTAGGATAGGATAAAGTAATCCTTCTCACCCCCCTTTAAGATTTAGATGCACTATTGTAAAGTGACTGTTCCACTGGATGTCATAAGGTGAATGCACCAATTTGTAAGTCGCTCTGGATAAGAGCGTCTGCTAAATATTTCTGTTTAAATGTGTTTTTTTTATAAACATTTCTAAAAACGTGTTTTCTTTGGTATTATGGGGTATTGTGTGTAGATTGCTGAGGATAACGTTTTATTTAATACATTTTGGAATAAGGCTATAAAGTAACAAAATGTGGAAAAAGTCAAAGGGGTCTAAATACTTTCCAAAGCACTGTAGCTAATTAAGAAAAACGGGATAGTCTTCTTGTCCTCCTTTTTAATGTTACAAATAACAATGAATATCAACAACTCTGTCTCTGTTATATGTTTCGTTCTAGTAGGCATTTTCCCATCTTGGAGTCTGAGACCTTGTGGAAATCTGTCGTAGAGAAAAATAATGTATGACAATTTAGACACTACATTACCCTATAGTAGTTATCATCATCATGCTTTCCATGGTTTAAGCCTATAACTAGCTAGTTATTGTGTTATCCAGCTAGCTATAAAAGTGCATGCTAACACGAAAGATATGTATAACTAACCAAGATTGACCACATCCTGTTTCCAATGGGGAACTTTTATTATGAAGGCAAGCCGTAAATTCCACTAATGTGGATAATCGTTATTGTGGCTAGCTTCACACAAAGGTGAGCCCAGCTAGCTAGCGAGTAGCGACCATATCATAGCTATTTGTCAGCTTCAGGTTAGGAAACTTAGCTAGCTACAGTAGCTAGTCAAGGTTAGAAAGCTACCTAGCTAATCCAAACAAAACCCAACATACTACATGGAAAGTATATTCTGTACATTGTGATATGGTAACTAGTTAGCAGGCCTAACAATAACGCCAGCTAACGTTAGCTAGCTACGGTTATGGCACTGCAGTTAGCCAGATAGCCAAAATGCTAGCTAACTTCCTCGTTCAGCAGAATTCATGTATCCCCAAAATAAAACTAAACAAAATCAACGGAAAACGTACCTTCTCTCTCCTGTCTTGACGTTTTTGTCTCGTCTTATAACACGTTTGTTTCTTTTGCGACAATCTAGACATTTATAGAATAAATCATGTTTCTGTGATTTAAATAGATCTGTAACAAACGGTGAATTAGTTATTGTTTTATACAGTTTTACATCTATCAAATGTCATTTATTTCTATCAAGTCAACTGGAAATTCTACTCAAAACAAAGGTTGTAAAAGTATGCTAGACATTTAGAGTAAACTATATCTATTTTCATGTGACAATCAATTAATTTGTCATTGATTTTTGCCATTTTAAAAGGCTTTTGGCGAATTAATGAATATAAAACGAACTTTACATCGGTCTGCCTACTCATGTGATTTTAAAAAATTAATCTTTACTTAACAAGGCAAGTCATTTACGAACACATGTTAAATTACAATGACGGCCTACCAGGGAACAGAACAGGGGGTTAACTGCATTGTTCAGAGAGAGAGATTTTTACCTTGTCATGTCGAAGATTCGACACAGCAACATTTCGGTTACTTGCCCCGCTCTTACGCTAATAACTAGGCTACCTGTGATAGGTATTGTGAACAAGCCATTGCAGTTATGACATTGATAAAATAATGGCCATGTTTCAAGTGTGTGCCGACGGAATATTTTTGGTATTTATTAGGATCCCCATTAAACGCTGCAAAAGTATCAGAATTGTTCACTTCTCTCATTGACTTCTCAAACCCAGGCTTGGTCCGCTTCACAAGCCTTCTCTGAAGTCTCGCGTTGTTACGTCTCTGGGTTTAGAAACTGGTAGTGGGGGAACAGGAAGTTCCGCGCAGGCGCACATCATTCTTCGCAATCAAGGAAACGCCAGAATTGTGCAGTCGAGACGACTACTTCTGTGTCCGTTTTAAATGTATGTCTACTGGTATGTAATAGCACGTTATAATGTCGAAAGAACATGTCATAACATGCTAGGTAACAACTACGTCAAGGTATTATCACGTTTGATAAAGGTTTTATGTGCTATGTTTTGTGTCAAAACGCGTGAGTGAACGTGATAAATTGTCACATAGAGACTTTAGGTTAGTCTGAGGGGATGTATATAATTTCGTCAAGGTAATATTTATTTATGATCAATTTATTTGAGATTTCTGGGTTCGTTTAACATGTCGTTTTTGGTTTTGTGTAAAATTCACGAGATGGTAAAATAGCGGTTTCCACTCGGTCTGCATCAACACACTTCAGTTCAGGCAGTGAGGGTGCAGCAGAGAGACAATTTTACGGTTCCACTTCTGTTTTGGAGCTAAATGTAATGATTATCAATTTTTTTTTTACATGTGTACTAATATTCAGACATATCAAGTTATCTTTATCTATAAATGTTACTATGGTGTGAACGGAAATACTATTGCTTTTTGATTGGAATAATACAGTGACAAGGTTATTCAGGAAAATAGTACATCGTGCTGCCTACAACATACTGCACCCTTGCACTACATTTTTTTGGTCATTTATGTGAATTCAGGATATCTACTATATATTAAGTGCTTTTAGAGTTGTGTAGCCTAATTTAAAGTGTATGCTTTGTCTAATGTGAATGAATGTATGTTTTGTTGTCAATGCTTAGTTACCAGATCTATTGAAATGAGATCAGTGCTTGACTTGGACAGGAGCTCATCAGAGCTGAGTACCATCACCTCAAATGTCTACTGTTTGATCTCATGTTCCTCTTATAGAATATTAGCTCAACAGTATTGTTGAGCTCCTGCACCTAAATATAAACTCTATTTTTAGAGAATTAAGAAAGTGCCAGAACTGTCAAGACTAACTTTTGTATCTGTTTCTCTTTCTTATTACTGGCTGACAGATTAGTCTGAGGCCGGTAACATCAACAGTGAGGACAAATCCAGCCTGCCTCTCTCCTTCCACACCGAGTCCAAACCTACAGTCACTGTGTCCTGATTGTGACAGTGGAGCCCAGTTTGCACTGCAGGATCCAGAGATGGCATCAGTGAAGCTGGAAGACTGCAGTCAAACACTGGAGCTGAATGTCAACATTAAAGATGAAGAAGAGGAGGAGGAGATTGGGAAATCTGTTAGTCATGGTAAGAGAAGGTTCTATCTAAGTTTGTTTCATTCCAACTTTCCACTGTGTATGAAAAGTTGCAGTAGAACTGTTTCATGATGAACTGTTTCAATGAGAAGGTAGATGTTATTTCATGCTACTGAGACTTGCATGGTTTGACACCAGTATTGCCAGCATTTGTTTTATTCACTGGGTTATCTGGAGTGATCAGAGAGGAGACTAAAGAAGTGAAGTAGACAAACTGCCAGTGTTTTAAAGTTCTATTAAATTAGTCTGTAGTTTCTAACTCTTGTGATACTGAGTGGAGGATATGAGATGAGATTTATGAGATACTTTTAGATTAGTTTTATTCCCCTTTGTATTGCACAGCCTGCTGATATGAATACATACAGTAACTGCCTACTGATATGAATACATACAGTAACTGCCTACTGATATGAATACATACAGTAACTGCCTACTGATATGAATACATACAGTAACTGCCTACTGATATGAATACATACAGTACCAGCCTACTGATATGAATACATACAGTACCAGCCTACTGATATGAATACATACAGTACCAGCCTACTGATATGAATACATACAGTACCAGCCTACTGATATGCCTAGCCTGATATGAATACATACAGTACCAGCCTACTGATATGAATACATACAGTACCAGCCTACTGATATGAATACATACAGTACCAGCCTACTGATATGAATACATACAGTACCAGCCTACTGATATGAATACATACAGTACCAGCCTACTGATATGAATACATACAGTAGCCCATGAATACCTACTGATATGAATACATACAGTACCAGCCTACTGATATGAATACATACAGCCTACTGATATGAATACATACAGTACCAGCCCAGAATACCAGTACCAGCCTACTGATATGAATACATACAGTACCAGCCTACTGATATGAATACATACATACCAGCCTACTGATATGAATACATACACTACCAGCCTACTGATATGAATGATATGAATACATACAGTACCAGCCTACTGATATGAATACATACAGTACCAGCCTACTGATATGAATACATACTACCAGCCTACTGATATGAATACATACACTACCAGCCTACTGATATGAATACATACAGTACCAGCCTACTGATATGAATACATACAGTACCAGCTACTGATATGAATACATGTACCAGCCTACTGATATGAATACATACAGTACCACTACTGATATGAATACATACACTACCACTGATATGAATACATACAGTACCAGCCTACTGATATGAATACATACAGTACCAGCCTACTGATATGAATACATACAGTACCAGCCTACTGCCTACTGATATGAATACATGTACCAGCCTACTGATATGAATACATACACTACATTCAGAAAGTATTCAGACACCTTGACTTTTTCCACATTTTGTTACGTTACAGCCTTATTTTAAAATGGGTTAAATAAGAAACGTTCCTCATCAATCTACACACAATACCCCATAATGACAAAGCAAACACAGGTTTTTAGAAATGTTTTCACATTTATAAAACATTAAAAACAGATACCTTATTTACATAAGTATTCAGACCCTTGGCTATGAGACTCGACATTGAGCTCGGGTGCGTCTTGTTTCCATTGATCATCCTTGAGATGTTTCTACAACTTGATTGTTGTCAACCTGTGGTAAATTCAATTGATTGGACATGATTTGGAAAGGCACACACCTGGCTATATAAGGTCCCACATTTCACAGTGCATGTCAGAGCAAACACCAAGTCATGAGGTCGAAGGAATTGTCCGTAGAACTCCATGAAAGGAAAAATTCACGGGGAGGTAAAATGGCGGCCCCCACTCGGTCTGTGTCAACAGACTTCAGTTCAGGCAGTGTGGATGCAGCAGAGAGACAATTTTACGGTTGCACTACTGTTTTGAAGCTAAAGGTATTGATTATCGGTTTACTACATGTGAAATAATATTGACTCATTCAGTTTGTCTTTATCTATAAACATTACTATGGTGTGAACAGGAAATACAATTGTTTTTTGAAGTAAACCATGAATACAACGTTATCAATGAAAATATCACATAGTGATGCCTAAAACAAACTGTAACCTTGTACTAAATGGTTTTTGAGTCTTTTATGCATTTATCTACTACAGATTAAGTTTTAGCTCAAAAGTATTGTGGAGCTCCTGCACCTAAATATAAACAGTACCAGCACCCAAAATGTTTATCGACAACTATTTCAGTCCAAGTCAAGCAATGAATTAGATAATTGAACAAAATATATATATTTAATAAAGAATAAAGACCTTGCCAAAACTGTCAAGAAAATAACTTGTGTCTGTTTCTCTTATACTATTTGCAGACTCAGGTATGAGGTCGGTAACATCAACAGTGAGGACAAACCCAGCCTGCCTCTCTCCTTCCACACTGAGTAGAAACCTACAGTCACTGGGTCCTGATTGTGACAGTGGAGCCCAGTTTTCACTGCAGGATCCATCAGTGAAGCTGGAAGACTGCAGTCAAACACTGGAGCTGAATGTCAACATTAAAGATGAAGAAGAGGAGGAGAAGATTGGGAAATCTGTTTCTCATGGTAAGAGAAGGTTCTATCTACTTTTGTTGTTTGTTACAACTTCTCCACTGTGTATGAAAAGTTGCTGTAGAACTGTTTCATGATGCACTGTTTCATTGAGAAGGTAGATGTTATTTCATGCTACTGAGACCTGCATGGTTTGACACCAGTATTGCCAGCATTTGTTTTATTAACTGGGCTGTCTGGAGTGATCAGATAGTAGACTGAAGAAGTGAAGTAGACAAACTGCCAGTGTTTTAAAGTTCTATGAAATGAGTCAGTATAGTTACTAACCCTTGTGATAGTGAGTGGAGGATGATATAGGTCATAATTTTCATGACTTAGGAGATTATTTTAGAATAGTTGTATTGTCCTTTTTGTATTGCGCAGCCTACTGATATGAATACGTACAGGTATCCTAGTGGTTGGAGAGTTGGGCATGTAATCGAAAGGTTGCTGGATCGAATCCCTGAGCTGACGAGGTAAAGCATAAACGCATCAAAAAAAGAAACGTCCTCTCACTGTCAACTGTGTTTTTATTCAGAAAACTTAACATGTGTAAATATTTGTATGAACATAACAAGATTCAACAACTGAGACATAAGCTGAACAAGTTCCACAGACATGTGACTAACAGAAATGGAATAATGTGTCCTAAACAAAGGGGGGTCAAAATCAAAAGTAACAGTCAGTATCTGGTGTGGCCACCAGCTGCATCATATTTGCCAGTTCTTGCTGTGAGATGTTACCCCACTCTTCCACCAAGGCACCTGCAAGTCATTAAGTCATTAAAACTTGTTTTTCAACCACTCCACAAATTTCTTGTTAACAAACTATAGTTTGGGATATCTGACATGTACATTGCATTCTAAAACAGACCAGTTCTACAAAGTATGGGAACCTTATCTAAATTACTAGAACCTGAGTTATCAGCTATTATGCTGCAAGGATTCTCTTAGAATGGCGGGGATCTATGTATTTCAGAACTACACTGTACGGTACATGTGTGGAACCTAACCTCTTGGTTTAAACTAAGCTTTTTTGTTTAATTTCTGTTTGTAAGTTTGTTTAAAATGTATGTATTGAGAGACGCAATGATGGTGATGGGGTGAGAGAAGCGCCGAGCGGGAAGAGGAAAATGGTGTATGTATGTATGCATGTGTGTGTGCGCGTATGTATGTGTGTGTGTGCGTGCGCGTATGTATGCGTATGTGTGTGTATATGCATGGGTATGTGTATGTATGTATGTGTATATATATGCGCGTAGATATGTGTAAGTGGGTGCTGTTTTTCTTGTTTTTGTTCTGTGTGCTTTGTCTCTGTTGTAGTATCTCTTAATATGGGTGAAAATTGTGAAATTCCAATAAAAATACTGTTACAAAACAAACTATAGTTTTGGCAAGTCGGTTAGGGCATCTACTTTGTGCATGACACAATTAATTTTTCCAACAATTGTTTACAGGCAAGATTATTTCACTTATCATTCACTATATCAAAATTCCAGTGGGTCAGAAGTTTACATACACTAAGTTGACTTTGCCTTTTAAACAGCTTGGAAAATTACAGAAAATTATGTCATGGCGTTAGAAGCTTCTGATGGGCTAATTGACATCATTTTAGTCAATTGGAGGTGTACCTGTGGATTTATTTCAAGGCCTACCTTCAAACTCAGTGCCCCTTTGCTTGACATCATGGGAAAATCAAAAGGAATCGGCCAAGACTTGTATTCCTCCACAAGTCTGGTTCATCCTTGGGAGCAATTTCCAAATGCCCGAGGGTACCACCTTCATCTGTACAAACAATAGTACGCAAGTATAAACACCATGGGACTACGCAGTCGTCATACCGCTCAGGAAGGAGACGCGTTCTGTCTCCTAGAGATGAACGTACTTTGGTGTGAAAAGTGCAAATCATTCCCAGAACAACAGTGAAGAGGCTTGAGGAAACGGGTACAAAAGTGTCAATATCGACAGTAAATCGAGTCCTATATCAACATAACCTGAAAGGCTGCTCGGCAAGGAAGGAACCACTGCTCCAAAACTGCCATACAAGCCAGATTACGGTTTACAATTGCATCTGGAGACAAAGATCGTACTTTTTGGAGAAATGTCCTCTGGTCTGGAAAAAATTTTTTTTTAACTGTTTGGCCGTAATGACCATCGTTATGTTTGTTATGTTTGGAGGAAAAAGGGGTAGGCTTGCAAGCCGAAGAACACCATCCCGACCGTGAAGCACGGGGGTGGCAGCATCATGTTGTGGGGGTGCTTTGCTGCAGGAGGGACTGGTGCACTTCACAAAATATATGGCATCATGAGGGAGGAAAATTAAGTGGATTTTTTTTTTTAAAGCAACATCTCAAGACATCAGTCAGGAAGTTAAAGCTTGGTCGCAAATGGGTCTTCCAAATGGACAATGACCCAAAGCATACTTCCAAAGTTGTGGCAAAATTGCTTATTAAGGACAAAAAAGTCAAGGTTTTGCAGTGGCCATCACAAAGCCCTGACCTCAATCCTATAGAAAATGTGTGGGCAGAACTGAAAAAGCGTGTGCGAGCAAGGAGGCCTACAAACCTGACTCGGTTACACCAGCTCTGTCAGGAGGAATTGGCCAAAATTCACCCACCCTGTTGTGGGAAGCTTGTGGAAGGCTACCTGAAACGTTTGACCCAAGTTAAACCATTTAAAAGCAATGCTACCAAATACGAATTGAGTGAATGTAAACTTCTGACCCACAGGAAATGTGATGAAAGAAATAAAAGTTGAAATAAACAATTCTCTACTTTTATTCTGACATTTCACATTCTTAAAATAAAGTGGTGGTCCTAACTGACCTAAGACAGGGAATTTTTACCAGGATTAAATGTCAGGAATTGTGAAAAACCGAGTTGAAATGTGTTTGTTTAAGGTGTATGTAAACCTCTGACTTCAACTGTATTTACACATGTTAAGTTTGCTGAAAATAACCACAGTTGACAGTGAAAAGTGAAAAAGAGATACCATTGAATATGTGCTACATTACCCAAAGGCCCTTTGCACATGGTGTTAGGCTTGCATTTGAGTGTCAATCATTTTAGTCCAATGATATGATCAAAAAACCTCCAAGAGCCTTGGTCTGTGAGATGACCAAGAACCCAATGGTCACTGTGACAGAGATCCAGAGTTCCTTTGTGGTGATGGGAGAACCTTCCAGAAGGACAACAATCTCTGCAGAACTCTACCAATCAGGCCTATATGGTAGAGTGGCCAGATGGAAGCCTCTTCTCAGTAAAGGGCATAAAAAGGCTCCTAAAGGACTCTCAGAACATGAGCAACAAGATTGGTGAAGGTAACTCGGAGTGGACTCATAATGATTTATTGTTTCTCTTATATCCAGAGGGAGCGGGCGCTCCGGATTTCACGATTTGGGACAAGAATTGTGACTCAAATTGCTCTCCGGAACAGGGCGGCACTGAAAGGAGTGATAATGGGTTTAGGTTTAAGTGTTAAGGAGGAGCGGTTGAAATGGAAGATTCCAGGTGTCTGTGCTGCCCGCAATTAGGTGAGACATGGATCCTGTGCAGAGCGTTGGGAAACAGAATACATTGTCTGTCATGTAGAGTTTTGATGCAGAGGTAAAGGTAGGAAGTGTCAGTTATCCCGTGAGCACTTTTGTTCTGTAAATACTACAGTGTTTTAGGTGTCAGGTTAATGGGCCTGTTACAGCAGAATGTAGGCATGAGATGCCCTAGATGTGAAAAGCGTGCAGGAGGGCATGAGATGCCCTAGATGTGAGAAGTGTGCAGGAGGGCATGAGATGAAGGAATGTGTTGTAGTACAGAAAGTGTAGTATGGCGAAGCAGTGAAGAGAGTGGTAGAGGAAGATGGGAACAGGGTGAGGGATCTTGAGAGGATTCCTGTGAGGAGGCAGAGACCAAGAGAGAGTAATGGTAATAATATGTGCTTCCGCAAGGTGGGCTTTTTAGTATTTATAGTCATGTTTGTTAATTGTACTGCAGAAATGGATAGAAAGTCGCATAAAATAGAGTGTGGGATTGCGAGGATTTACTGCAGACGGTGTTTAGTGGTCTGGTGTAGGACTAGATAGTATTAAATAGTGGAATGGGGTGGTGGGTTTTTATTGTGGAAAATCACCACAAAGGGACTCAGTCAAACTTAAATGAATCATTCTTTATTATCAGCAAGCTGGAGAGGTTCCAACAAACCTAAAGCACCAGAGTTCATGTCGGTCGGGAGCTCTGCCGGAGCAGTCCCGTTAGTTCTCCTGTATACTGCTTAGACAAACACGTTATATTTGCATGATTTAGCTTATTCCTTATTCATCATTTAACGTTTGGTTCCTGCATGTGACCGACCAGTACCTCACGAGGCTTCTTCTTCTCCAAGCTGAGACCTTGAAACCGAGATATCCCTTTTGGTAACCAGAACAATGTTCAGGGTGTACTGCCAATTGGCCCGAGGAGATGAGTCACCTGCACGTACCAGGAACATTTTCCCCAATTTTTAGAGGGCTAATATTTGGCAGGGCAATTCTGTATTAATTACTGTATCAATGAATTGAATGTATGTAGGCTGTGGAATCCCTCACACCAGTACAGTAGGTGGAGGTGTATGCAGCTAAAAATTGGATGCGATCCTCCAACCAAATCCCAAAGAAGAAGGACCCAAATACTTGACCCGTATGGAGAATGTAAAAAAGGAGCATTGTTTATCGCTATTATTGATGTTTGATGAAGAGTATCTACCACCCTATGTAAAGCTAGGATATAGAATCATAAAACACGGGACGAGATGTTAACTGTCCATTGTGCCAATAGATGGAATGCACTCACATGAGATTTGCCGTGATGTTGACAGAGTGGCATGGGAGGTTTATTTCTTAGACTGGGGTAAGATGTCAATTTTGTGACACATCCTCAGTAGTGTGCCTTCGAATCAGTGGGTGTTTCGGCCTTTAATCACTAAACACCCTCATCAAAGGCGGCCAGCTAAAGGGTAATCAAGCCTTAGCTTGTGTCCCATGCCCAATTAAGATGTCCCACGGGACTATGCAAGGCAGGGGCGTCCTCTTCCCTGAGCCAGCCATACAGCTGACCGCATACCTCATATGCCCTCCTCAAGTTGGAGGGATCTGAATTGGGTTGTCAGGTGGTGGTGGAGGGTCATGAAGTTATAGCCCAGCAAGGGTCCTTCCGTTTGATCCAGATCCACTGGCTGCCTCTTTCAGCTGCTTGAGAAACTGCTCTGACGGTCTGCCGCAGAGCCTGTCCATGGATTCCAAGTTCTTTCAGCAACCTGATGATGGAAGAAGCCACGAATCCTCTGCATCCCACTTCAACTGGCCAGACCTTTGCATTCCAGCCACGCTGAGTTGCGTCTGCTGCCAACTCTGTGTAACGCAGTTTCTTACGCTCGTAGGCCTCTTCAACAGAGTTTTCCCACGGGACTGTGAGCTCTATGATGTACACAGCCTTTCGTGAAGGGGACCAGAGTACCATGTCTGGCCTAAGGTTGGTAGAAGCAATCTCAGGTGGAAAAATGAGTTGCTGGCCAATATCGACAAGCATCTTCCAGTCCCGGGCCATGGCTAGGTGTCCAGTTTCTGGCTTTGTAGGAGGATACTTGGGCCTTTTCTGTCCCTCCCGGATGAATGTTGTTGTTTTGACGGGATTGCTTGTTTTTGGAGGTAATGAATTGGTTGCACTCCTCTTGGTCTCAAGTGCTGCAGCCAGGCTCTTGAGGACCTGATTGTGCCTCCAGGTGTAGCGGCCTTGTGAGAGGCTGGTCTTGCAACCTGTCATTATATGCCTGAGAGCTGGAGCTGGGCAGAGGGGGCAGGTCGAGTCCTCGCCATACCATTGATGTAGATTTTTTGGTGATGGAAGCACATCATAAACAGCTCTTATGATGAAGCTGATGTTGCTTGCCTCCATTTGCCAAAGCTCACTCCAGTTGATCTTTCTCCTCTCCAGGCCTTCCCACCGCATCCATTGCCCTTGTTTAGCAAGAGAGACAGCCTTTGCACTTCTTGCAGTCTCCTCCTGTCTGCGCACCTCCTCGACCACCAGCTTCCTGCGTTCAGATGTTGTTGCCTTATGGAACGTTGGTTTGCTTGCTGCCAGGCCAAAGCCTCCTCTTCCATGCTGGATATTCCCCACAATATCTTGGTGTCTCAGGGCTGATGTTGCTTGCTGCACAGCCTTGGATGATGTCCATTTCCGTCCAGTTTGTAGAAGAGGTGCAGCCTTGCTAATGGTCTGGTCTTTGGAGTCCTTCAATGTCATCTGAAGTCTTACTTTAGAGCACTTGTACTCCTCCGTTAGACTTGTAAGAGGTAGTTCAAGGACCCCTTTGCCATAGAGGCCGATGTTACTCAGGCATCGTGGGACACCCAGCCATTTCTTCACGTATGAGGTAATGGTTCGCTCCATCTTCTCCACTGTTGTTATTGGGACCTCATAGACGGTGAGTGGCCACATTACCCGGGGGAGAAGTCCAAACTGTAGGCACCAAAGCTTGAGCCTCCCAGGCAGTAGGGTCTTGTTGATGTTCTCAAGACCGTCAGCGATGTCCTGCCTTACTTGCTGCACTTGATCTTTATCCCGGAGGCTTTCGTTGTACCATCTACCCAGGCTCTTGATGGGTTGCTCAGATACCGTTGGTATCGGGTCATCTCCAATGCAGAACCTCACATCTTTAAGCTGTCCCTTGACTATGGAGATGCTTCGAGATTTGCTTGGCTTGAGGAGAAATTGTACAGCCTGCCATTATGCCTACTTCCAAGCGCTGCCATCTTGTTGTGAAGTCAGGTGTTGTGAAACACAATTGCAGGTCTTGGAAATAGGCCTTTACCAGTGTAGTGATGGGTTCTGGTACGTGGAAAATGTTGAAGGATTCCCAGAGGAGTTCATGGGGAACTGAGCCAAAGGCATTGGCCAGGTCGAGGAAGATGACATAGAGGTCTCTCTTGTCCTTCTTAGCTGTTTGGATCTGGTGCCAAATCATACTAGTATGTTCCAGGCAACCAGAGAAACCAGGAATGCCTGCTTTCTGTACAGATGTATCAATGTACTTGTTCCTTTCCAGATAAGTGGACAGCCTCTGTGCTATTATACTGAAAAAGATCTTCCCTTCGACGTTGAGAAGGGAGATTGGTCGGAATTGACTGATGTCTGTCGCATCCTTCTCTTTCGGGATTAGCACACCACCAGCCCTTCGCCATGCCTTTGGTATTATTTCCTTCTGCCACACTATCCTCATGAGCCTCCAAAGAAAGCGTAGAACATCCGGGGCATTCTTGTAGAGCTTGTATGGTACTCCATTAGGCCCAGGAGCAGAGGCCGCTCTTGCTCTTCGGACAACGTTCTCTACTTCCCTCCATTTTGGAGGATCAGTGTCCAGATTGAATTCTGGTGGTTGAATAGGTGGGATGTCATGTGGGATGACTATCTGCTCAGAGAGAGTTGGTGTAAAACCCGATGCAGTTATTCATTGTACTGCACATGAAGTTCAAGAAGCTGGACATCATTATATCTGCAGCTGAGAGGGGGGTGTAATCTGGGGTACCAGAACACATTTAAATAAAATACCTTTATAATAAACAGTTGGATGCATTATCATGGCTTTTGCGTACCTGCATATTATATTCATTTTATTTCATCTTTATTTAATCTTAATTTAACTCGTCAGTTAAGAACTTATTTACAATTATGGCCTAACCGTACCAAACCCGGACGATGCTGGGACAATTGTGCGCCGCCCTATGGGACTCCCAATTCATTTCTTTCTGAACAGACTGCAGAGTGCTGAAACACCTCAACACACTTCCCACAGCTATTATTCTATCAGGAAATACATGAAGAAGTGCAATGCTGGAGAGATGAGTTTCCGGCTCATGTCTATAACAGCACAGAGAGGGAGAGAGATCATAGAAAGTGAATCTCATTTTAGTTCTGTGAGAGATACAGGTGTGCTTCTCTCTCACCACAGCAATGGCCACGCCTTGGCCTAAATAGGCTACAATGTTGCACAAACCATAAACCTGGTTCGGCCCAACATTAATACATTCTTAGAACATCAGGTTTTCACTTTGTTTTTTAGGGGGCATGTTACAGAGGAATCCAAAATGTAATTAGGATTTTTATATTGCAAAGAGTAGAAATATTTTTTCATGCCAGAAGAGGTAGGCTACCTGATGAGAGGTACCGGAGCATCTGGCTCAAATGAAGCACCACCCTTCTCATATAATGGGGTAGGGCCATCCCAAGGATCCCCGAATGCACGTTTCACATAGCCGTTTCACATCCGTTACACTCACCCCCCTTTTGACCTTCCTCCTTTTTCCGCAGCAACCAGTAATCCGGGTCAACAGCATCAATGTAACAGTATAATTTTAAACCGTCCCCTCGCCCATACCCGGGCGCGAACCAGGGACCTTCTGCACACATCAACAACAGTCACCCACGAAGCCTCGTTACCCATCGCTCCACAAAAGCCGCGGCCCTTGCAGAGCAAGGGGAACTACTACTTCAAGGTCTCAGAGCAAGTGACGTAACCGATTGAAACGCTATTTAGCGCACACCGCTAACTAAGCTAGCCGTTTCACATCCGTTACACGTATTTCTTTATATTTCTGTTAGTCAATGCCGCCTCTGAAGCGCTGAATGTGCTATAACTCAATTCGCCTTTACATTCCTTCTAAACAAAGACATTTTTAAAAACTTTTGCAAAGGGAATAGTCTACAAAACTTAGTGCATTCTGTTCAGAACAGATTTAGAACAGAACTGTATTAAGATCATATGTTTCATCGATTAGAACATTTGCAGAATGTCGGACAAAATACTTCTCGTTCCATCTTCTCCCACTGCCGGCCAGTGAGCTTCCTCTCACTACCATATTTGGTAGTGAGTGGAAACGCTAAGCGGATGCTTCACATTTATACATCTGGTGAAATATCTGTCTCATTGTTCTGTCTGGCTGCACTGTGGTCGTGGGGGAACAGGAAGTTCGGGGCAGGTACCCACCATTCTTCATAATAAATATAAATATTTATCTCCAGAACTGTCATGTTAAGTAGATAACCCTTGTGTATTACTACAGGTATGTAGTAGCAGGTTTAAACTTCCTAATATCAAAACATGTCATACCATGCTAGGTAACAAGGTATTATCACATTTGGTAAAGGTTTCATGTGTTATTTTTGTGTCAAACCAAGTGAAGAACATGATAACTATTTTACAAGCTACATAGCAAGAGACTTTGGGATTGTCTGAGAGTATGTACATCATTTTCTCAAGGTAATTTCATAATCTATTTTAGATTTTTAGGTTCGCTTTGCGTGTTATTGGTTTTGTGTAGAATTCACAAGCTGGGAAAACCACCGCGCCCACTCTGTCTGCGTCAAAGAGAGACAATTTTATGTAGTCATATTCAGACACATTCAGTTTCTTTGTCTATAAATGTTAATATGGTGTGAACGGAAATACAATAATACAGCGAAGAAAAGGTTATTCAGGAAAATAGTACATAGTGCTGCCTGAAACATACTGCAACCTTGTACTTAATGGTTTTTGAGTCATTTATTAATTTATGTAAATCCAAGAAATCTACTATAGGTTAAGTTTAGTTACGTTGTGTAGCGTGTACTTTGTCTAATTTTGAATTAATTCATGTTTTGTTGTCAATGCTTACCTACCTGATCTATTGAAATGAGATGGACAGGAGCTTACTGGAGCTGAGGACCAGCACCTCAATGTTCTATTGCTTGTTCTTCTTACAGAATATTAGCTCAACAGTATTGTGGAGCTCCTGCATCTAAATATAAAGAGTACCGACACCTATTTCAGTCCAAGTCAAGCACTGAATTAGATAATTGACCACAAAAAAATTTAATATATTTTAATAGAGAATAAAGAAAGTTCCAGAACAGTCAAGACAACTTTTTGTGTCTGTTTCTCATTGTTACTACAGGACGACTAGAATTAAGTCTGAGGCCGGTAACATCAATAGTGAGGACAAACCCAGCCTGCCTCTCTCCTTCCACACTGAATCCAAACCTACAGTCACTGGGTCCTGATAATGACAGTGGAGGCCAGTTTTTACAGCAGGGTCCAGAGATGACATCAGTGAAGCTGGAAGACTGCAGTCAAACACTGGAGCTGAATGTCAACATTAAAGATGAAGAAGAGGAGGAGAAGATTGGGACATCTGTTTCTCATGGTAAGAACAGGTTCTATCTAACTAAGTTTGTTGTTCAATCCAACTTTTCACTGTGTATGAAAAGTTGGTGTAGAACTGTTTCATGATGAACTGTTTCAATGAGAAGGTAGATGTTATTTCATGCTACTGAGACGTGCATGGTTTCACACCAGTATTGCCAGCATTTGTTTTATTAACTGAGCTATCTGGAGTGATCAGAGAGTAGACTAAATAAGTGAAGTAGACAAACTGCCAGTGTTTTAAAGTACCATGAAATTAGTATTTTTTTTATTTAACTCATTTAACTAGGCAAGTCAATTAAAAACAAATTATTTACATTGACGGCCTACCTCCCGGGCCAAACCTGGACGACGCTGGGTCAATTGATCGCCACCCTATGGGACTCTTAATCACGGCCGGATGTGATACAGCCTGGTTACTAACCCTTGTGAGGATGAGGGGAGGATGATATGGCTCATAATTTTCACGACTTTTACCCCCTTTTAGAATAGTTTTATTCCCTTTTGTATTGTGCAGCCTTCTGATATGAATAAATATGTCACCTGGTACAGCAGAAGAGGACTGGCCACCCCTTTGAGCCTGGTTCCTCTCTACGTTTCTTCCTTGGTTCCTGCTTGCTGGGGAGTTTTGTGGCCACTTTCCTTCTACATCTGCATTGCTTGCTCTTTGGGGATTGAGGCTGGGTTTCTGTAAAGCACTTTGTGACAACTTCTGATGTAATAAGGGCTACATAAAATACATGTGATTGACATGTATATCACATCAACTGACTGGTTCTTCTGATGTTGTTCACACAGGAGACCATGTTGAGACATTCTCTACATCCAGAGAGCAAAAGCAGGAAGATCACAGAGCTAAGAGGTCTCACCCCTGCCCACATTGTGAGAAGAGTTTCCTATTTCTATCAAAAATAAAAATACACCTAAGAATACACACTGGAGAGAAGCCTTTCTCCTGTTCTGACTGTGTAAAATGCTTCACAACATCAACTGAGCTAAAGGTTCATCAAAGAACACACACAGGAGAGAAGCCTTACTCCTGCTCTGACTGTGGAAATAGTTTCTCTCGACTGGGCCACTTAAAAACACACAAACAAAAACATACAGGAGAGAAGCCTTACTCCTGCTTTGACTGTGGAAAGAGTTTCTCTCGACCGAGCCAATTAAAAATTCACCAATACATACATACGGGAGAGAAGCCTTACTCCTGCTCTGACTGTGGAAAGAGTTTCTCTCGACCGGGCCACTTAAAAACACACGAACAAAAACATACAGGAGAGAAGCCGTACTCCTGCTCTGACTGTGGAAAATGCTTCCCAACATCAACTAGGTTAAAATTTCATCAGAGAACACACACAGGAGAGAAGCCTTACATCTGCTCTGACTGTGCAGCGAGTTTCTCTGTACTGTGCAACTTAAAGCAACATGAAAGTATACACACAGGGGAGAAGCCTTACTCCTGCTCTGACTGTGCAGCGAGTTTCTCTTTACTGTGCAACTTAAAGCGACATGAACGTATACACACAGGAGAGAAGCCTTATCACTGCACTGACTGTGAGAAGAGATTCTACAGATTGGGCCATTTAAAAATACACCAATGTACACATAAAGGAGAGAAGCCTCATCAGTTCTCTCAATCCAGCTGAGATTGGACTTCATTCTCATGTCATTAAATAATTGGCAAGGATGAATTGGATCAAATGAAGAAAGCGTAGAACACTCTTTTGTAATCCTATAGTTTCTCACTGTGAGAGAACTGTGCAGAAGAAAGGGAGAGTAATAGAATGTTAGCCTCTCTTTACTTTACTGATCAGTGTGCACCTTGTCAGTTTTGGTGAGTTTTGTTAGTTTCTACTGTAAAGATATTGAGATTAATTTACGGTTGAATATCCTCTGTGAGACGTCTCACACTGGATTCTGATGGTTGACTGGGTGGTACTGCTTCCCTCTGCAGGTTTCTGTGGGAATGAGCTAGTAGACACAACATACTCTGAGTGTACCAAACATTAACGACACCTGCTCTTTTCATGACATAAACTGACCAGGGGAATGATGATCGCTATGATCGTTAATAAGGTAGTTTTTGTGGATTTATTATGGATTCCCATTTAGCTTTCAGCAAAAAACAAGAAACTGCAGTTGTAGTGGGCCAAGGAATGAAAACACTGGACACTGGAAAGTTGGAAACATACTGCCTGGTCTGATGAATCCCTGTTCCTGCTGTTTCATGCTGATGGGAGGACTGGGGGAGGAAACCACGAGGACATACATCCAGTGGTGGAAAAAGTACCTAACTGTCAGACTGAGTGAAAGTTATGAAACCTTAATAGAAAATTACTCAAGTGAAAGTCACCCATTAAAATACTACTTGAGTAAAAGTATTTGGTTGTAAATATACTTAAGTATCAAAAGTAAAAGTATTAATCATTTCAAATTCCTGAAATTAAGCAACCCAGATGGCACATTTGTATCATTTTTTAAAATTAAATATTATGGATAGTCAGGGGCTCACTCCAACACTCAGACATCATTTACTAACAAAGCATTTGTGTTTAGTGAGTCTTCCAGATCAGAGGTAGTGGGGAGGACCAGGGATGTTCTCTTGATAAGTGTGTGAACTGGACCATTTTCTGTCCTGCTAATTATAAAACATGTAACAAGTACTTTTGGGTGTCAGGGAAAATGTGTGGAGTAAAAAGTACATTTTCTTTAGGAATGTAGTGAAGTAAAAGTTGCCAACAATATAAATAGTAAAGTACAGGTGCCACCAAAAACTACTAAAGTAGTTATTTAAATCATTTTTACTTAAGTACTTTACACCACTGCATGCATCCATGCCGTGTGTCAGCATTGCAGGCTGGTGGTGTGATGGTTGGGGTGTGTTTTCAGGCCACACATTGGGCCTCTTGATAAAAGTTGAACAATGTTTGAATGCCACAAGATAAATAAACATCATTGCCAATCAGGTGCCTCCCTTCACTGCAGCAGTGTATCCATCTGCAAATAGATTTCTTCAGCAGGATTATGCCACAAGGCTTGTCCAGGAATGGTTCCAAGAACATGACAGTGAATTCAGTTTACTGCAGTGGCCTGACGAGTCATCAGATCTCAATCCAATTGTTCATCTG
>NW_026290031.1:0-25000 GCF_023373465.1 Oncorhynchus keta
CCATCCTATATATAACTACTGTCTATACACACCATCCTCTATATAACTACTGTCTATACACACCATCCTCTATAACTACTGTCTATACACACCATCCTCTATAACTACTGTCTATACACACCATCCTCTATAACTACTGTCTATACACACCATCCTATATAACTACTGTCTATACACACACCATCCTATATACTACTGTCTATACTGTCTATACACACCATCCTATATAACTACTGTCTATACACACCATCCTATATAACTACTGTCTATACACACCATCCTATATAACTACTGTCTATACACACCATCCTCTATATAACTACTGTCTATACACACCATCCTCTATAACTACTGTCTATACACACCATCCTATATAACTACTGTCTATACACACCATCCTATATAACTACTGTCTATACACACCATCCTATATATAACTACTGTCTATACACACATCCTATATATAACTACTGTCTATACACACCATCCTATATATAACTACTGTCTATACACACCATCCTATATAACTACTGTCTATACACACCATCCTATATAACTACTGTCTATACACACCCTCCTATATAACTACTGTCTATACACACCATCCTGTACATATATGTTTATATTCCAGAGTCTGACAGTCTTGTTCTAATATTTCTATATTCCTGTCATTTGTATTTTGTAGATTTACATGTATTGTTACAACTGCACTGTTGGAGCACTGCACTGTTGGAGCACTGCACTGTTGGAGCGCTGCACTATAGGAGCGCTGCACTACACAGGAGCGCTGCACTGTTGGAGCACTGCACTGTCTGAGCACTGCACTGTTCTAAGCACTGCACTATTGGAGCACTGCATTTTGTAGAGCACTGCACTGTTGGAGCACTGCACTGTTGGAGCACTGCACTGTTGGAGCACTGCACTGTTGGAGCACTGCACTGTTGGAGCACTGCACTGTTGGAGCACTGCACTGTTGGAGCACTGCACTGTTGGAGCACTGCACTGTTGGAGCACTGCACTGTTGGAGCACTGCACTGTTGGAGCACTGCACTGTTGGAGCACTGCACTGTTGGAGCACTGCACTGTTGGAGCACTGCACTGTTGGAGCACTGCACACTGCACTGTTGGAGCACTGCACTGTTGGAGCACTGCACTGTTGGAGCACTGCACTGTAGGAGCACTGCACTGTTGGAGCACTGCACTGTTGGAGCACTGCACTGTTGAGCACTGCACTGTTGGAGCACTGCACTGTTGGAGCACTGCACTGTAGGAGGAGGCGTTTCCTACACCCAGGATTACATCCAGTAGCAACCAATAGCAACCAATAGCAACCAATAACAACCAATAGCAACAATGTTAGCAACCAATAACATTTGATTTGATCATTCATTTGAAGTCACAGTTCTGTCACTTTACCTGGTGTCGATCTGCCTGTTGAGGTTGTCACGTTTGTTGGATCTGCACTGTCTCCGTTTACCTGGTGTCGATCTGCCTGTTGAGCAGCGTTTGTTGTCTCCGTTTACCTTGTCATCTGCCTGTTGAGCACTGCACCGTTTACCTGGTGTCGATCTGCCTGTTGAGGTTGTCGTAGCGTTTGTTAAGTCTCCGTTTACCTGGTGTCGATCTGCCTGTTGAGGTTGTCGTAGCGTTTGTTAAGTCTCCGTTTACCTGGTGTCGATCTGCCTGTTGAGGTTGTCGTAGCGTTTGTTAAGTCTCCGTTTACCTGGTGTCGATCTGCCTGTTGAGGCAAGCGTTTGTTAAGTCTCGTTTACCTGGTGTCGATCTGCCTGTTGAGGTTGTCGTAGCGTTTCTAAGTCCTGTTTACCTGGTGTCGATCTGCCTGTTGAGGTTGTCGTAGCGTTTGTTAAGTCTCCGTTTACCTGGTGTCGATCTGCCTGTTGAGGTTGTCGTAGCGTTTGTTAAGTCTCCGTTTACCTGGTGTCGATCTGCCTGTTGAGGTTGTCGTAGCGTTTGTTAAGTCTCCGGACCTCTCCCTCCTGCCTCTCGATGTCGGGGCAGTGCTCCTGCAGCTTGGTTGCCATGGTGTCACAGCTGCCTTTGGCCACACGCAGGTTAGCCTCCGTCTCCGTCACCGCGGACCTCTTGGTCTTCAGCTCTGATGCAATATCCTGTCGGGAGAGGAAGTGGAGGTTGAATGTGTTTGGGTGAAGTTCTTCCCCAACCATGACAAAGTTGAGATATGAGTGTGTAGCTCAGATCTTCCAGCTCATCATACATTTATTTATACTGTATGTCATTAGTAAATATGCTTCTGTCTTTGGTATCTGTACTGATACAAAACATTTCCTTTGTGGAGAAGATCCATTTGGATCTAAACATGAATCCTGTTGAGAATAAACGAGCGATCAGAGGGCAGCCATCTTACAGCCAGTTGACGCTGTGTCTTCTCCAGAGATGAGATGTCTGCTGGGGCCACTTCCTCCCTGGCCAGCTTGTTCTCGTAGCTGGACAATAAAGATTTCCCGTTTTGAAGGGAGTTCTCCAGGCGGTTGGAATTCTGAAGCCTGTAAACAAACACATGATATGATTAAATTACATTAGAATAAAATGACATTTAAAACGTGTTTAAATAGTGTCATAGTGGCCTCCAGGTTAGTCATCCTAGTAAAACTGTCATTTTTTATTTATTTTGAACCTTTATTTAACTAGGCAAATCAGTTAAGAACAAATTCTTATCTCCAATGATGGCCTAGGAACAGTGGGTTAACTGCCTGTTCATGGGCAGAATGACAGATTTGTACCATGTCAGCTCAGGGATTTGAACTAGGCTACGCTGCCACCCTGGTCCTGAGTTTTGTCTAACTACTACCATCTCTACTAGCAAGTACAGAAAGCTACTCACTTGTCCTCGGAGCACTTGAGCAGCAGGTTGATCTTGTCGTATTTGTTGCTGGCCTCGTTCACCTTGCCGTTCAGCTGAGGGGCGCTGGCACATTTAGGGTTAGAGGTCAGGAACGTCTCAGCCTCCCTCACCTTGGACGACTTCTCCGGCTCGATCTTACGAACCACGGCCGCAATGTCCTGATGGAAGAATATGGGATAAGCATTAAAAAAAAATTAAAAAGTGTACACTTCCTGGAACTAACTAAAAGTACTTCCTCGATAAGCATAAAACAACTCTCTCAAGACTTTCTTTGGTAGGATTAAATGGGTTTGAAAACTGGACTCTAGTCTAAATAGGAGGACAGGAGAAGAGTAGGAGGAGGAAAAGCATCTCTACCGCTCTACACCCTCTGTGCAGGAACTACCTTGACGTCCTGCAGCCGGTCAGCGCTGTCCTGCAGAGGCCTGGTCTGCTCCAGAGGGGGACGTACTCGAGAGTAGATGGCCTTCTCCTGTTTGTCCAGGTCACTGGTCACCTTGTCCAGACCGGCCATCAGCTGGCGACACTGCTGCTCCTCCTTGTCTATAATAGTCATCAGTCAATCACACACCAAGATAACACAACAACAACAAATCATATACAACCAGACTCAATAATCACAACATCAATACACAATCAATCACACACCAAGATAACACACAACAAATCATATACAACCAGACTCAATAATCACAACATCCCTACACAATCAAATCACACACCAAAATAACATACACGTAATCAGATACAACTACACACACACACACACACACACACACACACACACACACACACACACACACACACACACACACACACACACACACACACACACACAC
This sequence comes from Oncorhynchus keta, assembly GCF_023373465.1. Lineage (NCBI taxonomy): Eukaryota > Metazoa > Chordata > Actinopteri > Salmoniformes > Salmonidae > Oncorhynchus > Oncorhynchus keta. Next base: position 3,724 of record NW_026290031.1, read on the forward strand.
ACACACACACACACACACACACACACACACACACACACACACACACACACACACACACACACACACACACACACACACTATAGAACCAGACACTCATAACATCACATTCACAAATCAGACAATCACACTGGCCTACAAATCATGACAAGCTGCAGCTCTAGTGATTAACTCCAGTAGTCACATGACATGGAAACCAATCAATCACATTTATTTATAAAGTGCTTTTTACACCAGCAGGTGTCACAAAGTCCTTATACAAAAACTCTGTAGCTGTGGAAGCACGGTGGCTAGGAACAACGTCCTAGAAAGGGTAGGAACCTAGGAAGAAACCTAGAGAGGAACCAGGCTCTGAGGGGTGGACCAGTCCTCTTTCTGGTTGTGCCGGGTAGAGAGGAACCAGGCTCTGAGGGGTGGACCAGTCCTCTTTCTGGTTGTGCCGGGTAGAGAGGAACCAGGCTCTGAGGGGTGGACCAGTCCTCTTTCTGGTTGTGCCGGGTAGAGAGGAACCAGGCTCTGAGGGGTGGACCAGTCCTCTTTCTGGTTGTACTGGGTAGAGAGGAACCAGGCTCTGAGGGGTGGACCAGTCCTCTTTCTGGTTGTGCCGGGTAGAGAGGAACCAGGCTCTGAGGGGTGGACCAGTCCTCTTTCTGGTTGTGCCGGGTAGAGAGGAACCAGGCTCTGAGGGGTGGACCAGTCCTCTTTCTGGTTGTGCCGGGTAGAGAGGAACCAGGCTCTGAGGGGTGGACCAGTCCTCTTTCTGGTTGTGCCGGGTAGAGAGGAACCAGGCTCTGAGGGGTGGACCAGTCCTCTTTCTGGTTGTGCCGGGTAGAGAGGAACCAGGCTCTGAGGGGTGGACCAGTCCTCTTTCTGGTTGTGCCGGGTAGAGAGGAACCAGGCTCTGAGGGGTGGACCAGTCCTCTTTCTGGTTGTGCCGGGTAGAGAGGAACCAGGCTCTGAGGGGTGGACCAGTCCTCTTTCTGGTTGTGCCGGGTAGAGAGGAACCAGGCTCTGAGGGGTGGACCAGTCCCTTTCTGGTTGTGCCGGGTTCTGAGGGTGGACCAGTCCTCTTTCTGGTTGTGCCGGGTAGAGAGGAACCAGGCTCTGAGGGGTGGACCAGTCCTCTTTCTGGTTGTGCCGGGTAGAGAGGAACCAGGCTCTGAGGGGTGGACCAGTCCTCTTTCTGGTTGTGCCGGGTAGAGAGGAACCAGGCTCTGAGGGGTGGACCAGTCCTCTTTCTGGTTGTGCCGGGTAGAGAGGAACCAGGCTCTGAGGGGTGGACCAGTCCTCTTTCTGGTTGTGCCGGGTAGAGAGGAACCAGGCTCTGAGGGGTGGACCAGTCCTCTTTCTGGTTGTGGTAGAGAGGAACCAGGCTCTGAGGGTGGGTAGAGAGGAACCAGGCTCTGAGGGTGGACCAGTCCTCTTTCTGGTTGTGCCGGGTAGAGAGGAACCAGGCTCTGAGGGGTGGACCAGTCCTCTTTCTGGTTGTGCCGGGTAGAGAGGAACCAGGCTCTGAGGGGTGGACCAGTCCTCTTTCTGGTTGTGCCGGGTAGAGAGGAACCAGGCTCTGAGGGGTGGACCAGTCCTCTTTCTGGTTGTGCCGGGTAGAGAGGAACCAGGCTCTGAGGGGTGGACCAGTCCTCTTTCTGGTTGTGCCGGGTAGAGAGGAACCAGGCTCTGAGGGTGGACCAGTCCTCTTTCTGGTTGTGCCGGGTAGAGAGGAACCAGGCTCTGAGGGGTGGACCAGTCCTCTTTCTGGTTGTGCCGGGTAGAGAGGAACCAGGCTCTGAGGGGTGGACCAGTCCTCTTTCTGGTTGTGCCGGGTAGAGAGGAACCAGGCTCTGAGGGGTGGACCAGTCCTCTTTCTGGTTGTGCCGGGTAGAGAGGAACCAGGCTCTGAGGGGTGGACCAGTCCTCTTTCTGGTTGTGCCGGGTAGAGAGGAACCAGGCTCTGAGGGGTGGACCAGTCCTCTTTCTGGTTGTGCCGGGTAGAGAGGAACCAGGCTCTGAAGTCCTCTTTCTGGTTGTGCCGGGTAGAGAGGAACCAGGCTCTGAGGGGTGGACCAGTCCTCTTTCTGGTTGTGCCGGGTAGAGAGGAACCAGGCTCTGAGGGGTGGACCAGTCCTCTTTCTGGTTGTGCCGGGTAGAGAGGAACCAGGCTCTGAGGGGTGGACCAGTCCTCTTTCTGGTTGTGCCGGGTAGAGAGGAACCAGGCTCTGAGGGGTGGACCAGTCCTCTTTCTGGTTGTGCCGGGTAGAGAGGAACCAGGCTCTGAGGGGTGGACCAGTCCTCTTTCTGGTTGTGCCGGGTAGAGAGGAACCAGGCTCTGAGGGGTGGACCAGTCCTCTTTCTGGTTGTGCCTAGAGAGGAACCAGGCTCTGAGGGGTGGACCAGTCCTCTTTCTGGTTGTGCCGGGTAGAGAGGAACCAGGCTCTGAGGGGTGGACCAGTCCTCTTTCTGGTTGTGCCGGGTAGAGAGGAACCAGGCTCTGAGGGGTGGACCAGTCCTCTTTCTGGTTGTGCCGGGTAGAGAGGAACCAGGCTCTGAGGGGTGGACCAGTCCTCTTTCTGGTTGTGCCGGGTAGAGAGGAACCAGGCTCTGAGGGGTGGACCAGTCCTCTTTCTGGTTGTGCCGGGTAGAGAGGAACCAGGCTCTGAGGGGTGGACCAGTCCTCTTTCTGGTTGTGCCGGGTAGAGAGGAACCAGGCTCTGAGGGGTGGACCAGTCCTCTTTCTGGTTGTGCCGGGTAGAGAGGAACCAGGCTCTGAGGGGTGGACCAGTCCTCTTTCTGGTTGTGCCGGGTAGAGAGGAACCAGGCTCTGAGGGTGGACCAGTCCTCTTTCTGGTTGTGGTGGAGGCCAGGGGTCCAGTCCTCTTTCTGGTTGTGCCGGGTAGAGAGGAACCAGGCTCTGAGGGGTGGACCAGTCCTCTTTCTGGTTGTGCCGGGTAGAGAGGAACCAGGCTCTGAGGGGTGGACCAGTCCTCTTTCTGGTTGTGCCGGGTAGAGAGGAACCAGGCTCTGAGGGGTGGACCAGTCCTCTTTCTGGTTGTGCCGGGTAGAGAGGAACCAGGCTCTGAGGGGTGGACCAGTCCTCTTTCTGGTTGTGCCGGGTGGAGAGGAACCAGGCTCTGAGGGTGGACCAGTCCTCTTTCTGGTTGTGCCGGGTAGAGAGGAACCAGGCTCTGAGGGGTGGACCAGCTCTTTCTGGTTGTGCCGGGTGGAGAGGAACCAGGCTCTGAGGGGTGGACCAGTCCTCTTTCAAGAGGGTAGAGAGGAACCAGGCTCATGGACCAGTCCTCTTTCTGGTTGTGCCGGGTAAAATAAACCAGGCTCTAGGGGGACCAGTCCTCTTTCTGGTTCTTCAAGACCAGTTTCTTTCTGGTTTAAAGGAACAGGCTCATGGACCAGTCCTCTTTCTAGAGGGTAAGAACCAGGCTCTGAGGGGTGGACCAGTCCTCTGTTCTGGTTGTGCGGGTGGAACAGGTCTGGGACCAGTCCTCTTTCTGGTTGTGCCGGGTAGAGAAACCAGGCTCTGGAGACAGTCCTCTTTCTGGTTATAGAGGATAGGAACAGGTCTGAGATGCCTGTTATAGAGGGTAGCAACAGGTCTGGAGACGCTTTCTGTTATAGAGGGTAGCAACAGGTCTGGAGACGCCTGTTATAGAGGATTAAGGCAGATGGTTCTTCAAGACAGGTCTGGATACGCCTGTTATCATGAGGGAAACAGTCTGGAGACGCCTGTTATAGAGGGTAGCAACAGGTCTGGAGACGCCTGTTATAGAGGGTAGCAACAGGTCTGGAGACGCCTGTTATAGAGGGTAGCAACAGGTCTGGAGACGCCTGTTATAGAGGGTAGCAACAGGTCTGGAGACGCCTGTTATAGAGGATAGCAACAGGTCTGGATACGCCTGTTATAGAGGGTAGCAACAGGTCTGGAGACGCCTGTTTTAGAGGGTAGCACTTCAGAAGTTAAACGTCAGTTAGCTTTTATTAGCCGAGCATTCAGAGATTGAGACAGGGACATAACATGACATAACATACCATAACATAACATACCATGACATACCATGACATACCATGACATAACATACCATACCATGACATGACATAACATACCCTGACATACCCTGACATAACATACCCTGACATACCATGACATACCATGACATAACATACCCTGACATAACATGACATAACATGACATAACATACCCTGACATAACATGACATAACATGACATACCATGACATAACATAACACGACATACCATGACATACCATGACATAACATACCCTGACATAACATGACATAACATGACATAACATACCCTGACATAACATGACATAACATGACATACCATGACATAACATAACACGACATACCCTGACATACCCTGACATACCATGACATACCATGACATAACATACCCTGACATAACATGACATAACATGACATACCATGACATAACATAACATGACATACCATGACATACCATGACATACCATGACATAACATGACATAACATGACATAACATGACACGACATAACATGACATACCATGACATAACATAACATGACATAACATGACATACATGACATAACATGACATAACATGACATAACATAACATGACATAACATAACATGACATAACATAGCATGACATAACATGACATACCATGACATAACATGACATAACATACCATGACATGACATAACATACCATGACATAACATACCATGACATAACCATGACATACCATGACATAACATACCATGACATAACATACCATGACATAACACGACATACCATGACATACCATGACATACCATGACATAACATACCATGACATGACATACCATGACACGACATGACATGACAGACCATGACATAACATGACATGACATAACATGACATACCATGACATAACATACCATGACATAACACGACATACCATGACATACCATGACATAACATACCATGACATAACATACCATGACATGACATACCATGACATAACATGACATACCATGACATAACATGACATACCATGACATAACATGACATACCATGACATGACATACCATGACATAACATACCATGACATAACATACCATGACATAACATACCCTGACATAACATGACATAACATGACATACCATGACATAACATAACACGACATACCATGACATACCATGACATAACATGACATACCATGACATAACATACCATGACATGACATACCATGACACGACATGACATGACATACCATGACACGACATGCCATGACATGACATAACATGACATGACATACCATGACACGACATGCCATGACATAACATGACATGACATAACATGACATAACATGACATACCATGACAGTACCTACCAGAGCCAGCAGAGCCGTCTTTCTTCAGTTCCTCCAGGCGTTTGACCAGGGTGGTCTTACTGCCAGACACCTTCATCTTAATACCCTTCTGCTGGCCGGCCAGACTGGAAACACACAACAGACCCCGTTACACAGTGTACAAGTACACCGTCTCGGGAAACAGACCCTGTTACACAGTGTACAAGTACACCGTCTCGGGAAACAGACCCTGTTACACAGTGTACAAGTACACCGTCTCGGGAAACAGACCCCGTTAAACAGTGTACAAGTACACCGTCTCGGGAAACAGACCCCGTTAAACAGTGTACAAGTACACCGTCCCGGGAAACAACAGACCCCGTTACACAGTGTACAAGTACACCGTCTCGGGAAACAGACCCTGTTACACAGTGTACAAGTACACCGTCTCGGGAAACAACAGACCCGTTACACAGTGTACAAGTACACCGTCTCGGGAAACAGACCCTGTTACACAGTGTACACAGTCGGGAAACAACAGACCTGTTCACAGTGAAACCGTCTCGGGAAACAGACCCTGTTACACAGTGTACAAGTACACCGTCACGGGAAACAACAGACCCTGTTACACAGTGTACAAGTACACCGTCTCGGGAAACAACAGACCCTGTTACACAGTGTACAAGTACACCATTACACAATCACAGGCACACAGTAGACAGACACATGCACCCCATAACACACACACCTCTCCACCTTAACCCCATAACACACACACACACCTCTCCACCTTACCCCTGTAACAAACACACACACACACACACACACACACACACACACACACACACACACACACACACACACACACACACACACACACACACACACACACACACCCTCCACCCTAACCCCATAACACACACACACACACACACACCTCTCCACCCTACCCCCGTAACAAACACACACACACACACACCTCTCCACCCTACCCCCATAACAAACACACACACACCTCTCCACCCTACCCCCATAACACACACACACACACACCTCTCCACCCTACCCCCATAACACACACACACACACACACACACACACACACACACACACACACACACACACACACACACACACACACACACACACACACACACACACACCACACACACACACACACACACACCTCTCCACCACCCCATAACACACACACACACCTCTCCACTCCATAACAAACACACACACACACACACCTCTCCACTCCATAACAAACACACACACACACACCTCTCCACTCCATAACAAACAGACTTACCTGTTGGAGACGGCGACAGACTCTGGGTCTGTGGGGGGGACCATGAAGCAGGCCCCCGGAGCCGTCAGTTTACGCCCGGCCGCGTCCTTCACCTCCCACTTGGGCCCCTTGTTACTCAGGAGGGTGTACCTCTCTCCACGCAGGATCTGACCCTGGGATGGACAACCACAACATTACACAGAGTTTCACTCACTGATCTGTTATGGAAGAACCAGAACACAAATAGAGGTTCACTCACTGAACCACTTTGGATAAGGCTTTTCCTGACCACATGACCTGACCACGCCTCCTGACCACGCCTCCTGACCACGCCTCCTGACCACGCCTCCTGACCACGCCTCCTGACCACGCCTCCTGACCACACCACCTGACCACACTACCTGACCACACGACCTGACCACGCCTCCTGACCACTGACCACGCCTCCTGACCACGCCTCCTGACCACGCCTCCTGACCACGCCCCACCTGACCACACACCTGACCACACACTGACCACGCCTCCTGACCACCACTGACCACACACCTGACCACACTCCTGACCACGCCTCCTGACCACACTCCTGACCACGCCTCCTGACCACACACCTGACCACACTACCTGACCACACGTCCTGACCACACTACCTGACCACACTCCTGACCACGCCTCCTGACCACGCCTCCTGACCACCCCTGACCACGCCTCCTGACCACACTACCTGACCACACTACCTGACCACACTACCTGACCACACTACCTGACCACACTACCTGACCACACTACCTGACACACACCTGACCACACACCTGACCACACCCTGACCACCCATCCTGACCACACACCTGACCACACTACCTGACCACACACTGACCACACACCTGACCACACTACCTGACCACACGACCTGACCACACTACCTGACCACACTACCTGACCACACTACCTGACCACGACCTCCACACTCTCCCCCTGACCACACCACCTGACCACACTACCTGACCACACCACATGACCTGACCACACTACCTGACCACACTACCTGACCACAGACCTGACCACCTGACCACCTGACCACACTACCTGACCACACTACCTGACCACCACACTACCTGACCACATGACCTGACCACACTACCTGACCACACTACCTGACCACACTACCTGACCACACTACCTGACCACACTACCTGACCACGCCTCCTGACCACACTACCTGACCACCTGACCACCTCCTGACCACGCCTCCTGACCACGACCTGACCACACTACCTGACCCACATGACCTGACCACACTCCTGACCACACTACCTGACCACATGACCTGACCACACTACCTGACCACGCCTACCTGACCACACGACCTGACCACACTACCTGACCACACGACCTGACCACACTACCTGACCTGACCACACTACCTGACCACACTACCTGACCACACGACCTGACACAGAGACCACACTACCTGACCACACGACCTGACCACACTACCTGACCACACGACCTGACCACACGACCTGACCACACGACCTGACCACACACCTGACCACACTGACCTGACCACACGTTCCTGACCACACTCCTGACCTGACCACCACACCTGACCACACGACCTGACCACACGACCTGACCACATGACCACCTGACCACGCCTCCTGACCACGACCACACTACCTGACCACACTACCTGACCACGCCTCCTGACCACACTACCTGACCACACTACCTGACCACACTACCTGACCACACCTCCTGACCACGCCTCCTGACCACGCCTCCTGACCACCTGACCCTCCTGACCCACGACATGACCACCACGCCTCCTGACCACACTACCTGACCACACTACCTGACCACACGACCTGACCACACTACCACACACCTGACCACACGACCTGACCACACGACCTGACCTGACCTGACCACGCCTCCTGACCACACTACCTGACCACACTACCTGACCACACTACCTGACCACACTACCTGACCACACGACCTGACCACACGACCTGACCACATGACCTGACCACACCTGACCTGACCACACCTGACCTGACCACACTACCTGACCACACACCTGACCACACCTACCTGACCACACTACCTGACCACACGACCTGACCACACTACCTGACCACACGACCTGACCACGTCCTGACCACGCCTCCTGACCACACGACCTGACCACATGACCTGACCACACACCTGACCACGCCTACCTGACCACACTGACCTGACCACATGACCTGACCACACGACCTGACCACATGACCTGACCACTGACCACACTACCTGACCACACTACCTGACCACACTACCTGACCACACGACCTGACCACACTACCTGACCACACCTCCTGACCACGCCGACCTGACCACACGACCTGACCACACTACCTGACCACACGACCTGACCACACGACCTGACCACACTACCTGACCACACGACCTGACCACACTCCTGACCCACGCCGACCACCTGACCACACACCTGACCACATGACCTGACCACACACGACCTGACCCACGACCTGACCACACGACCTGACCACACTACCTGACCACACTACCTGACCACGCCTACCTGACCACACTACCTGACCACACACCTGACCACAGACCTGACCACACGACCTGACCACACGACCTGACCACACGACCTGACCACACTACCTGACCACACTACCTGACCCACGACCTGACCACACTACCTGACCACACACCTGACCCACGACCTGACCACACTACCTGGACCTGACCACACGACCTGACCACACGACCTGACCACACGACCTGACCACACGACCTGACCACACGTCCTGACCACACGACCTGACCACACGACCTGACCACACGACCTGACCACACGTCCTGACCACACGACCTGACCACACGACCTGACCACACGACCTGACCACACGACCTGACCTGACCACACCTGACCACACGTCCTGACCACACGACCTGACCACACGACCTGACCACACGTCCTGACCAGGGAACCACTAAGCCCTAGTTAGTAAATTACAGTTCACTGTTTTCACCAGTCATATGGGGGAATAAATCATAACGCAACACTGTGTTTCCCCTCATCGTTTGATCCTGTTCCTAAATCTTAAGAGCTCTCTCGACTGCTCCACACACACACCCCTCCTCTCCAGCTCTCCAAATCCACTCCTAAACCCCCCCAGCCTGTGGCTGATCCCCTGAAGGCTTAAATAAGATGCAGAGAGCACAGGCCTCTTAAAGGCTTTAAATACATTACAACACAACACCGCATTCAGGGGACTAGAATGAAAGGAGTGAGAGTGAAGGAGGATGAGAGGAGGAGGAATCAGAGGAGAGAGGAGAAGATGTGGTGCAGTCAGATCGTGCTTAGTCATGATAACAGAAAAACACACCGCACATAGAGATTAGAGAATGACTGGAGAAAAGGAGAGAGAGACAGGGGGGTAAAGCAGTGGGGGAAAGAGGGGAAGAAGGAGAGAGGGGAAGATGGAGAGAGGGGGAAGATGAGGAGAGAGAAGAAGGGGAAGAAGGAGAGAGGGGGAAGAAGGAGAGAGAGGGGGAAAGATGAGGGGATAGAGAGGGAAGGAAGAAGGAAGAGAGGGGAAGAAGGAGAGAGAGGGGAAGCAGGAGGGATAGAAGAGAAGGAAGAGAGAGGGGGAAGAAGGAGAGAGGGGAGAAGGAGAGAGAGAGGGGGAAGGAGGGGGAGAGAGAGAGGGGGAAGATGGAGAGAGAGGGGAAGAAGGAGAGAGGGAAAGAAGGAGAGAGAGGGGAAGAAGGAGAGAGAGGGGGAAGAAAGAGAGAGAAGGGGAAGATGGAGAGAGAGGGGGAAGATGGAGAGAGAGGGGGAAGAAGGAGAGAGAGGGGGAAGAAGGGAGAGAGAGGGGGAAGAAGGAGAGAGGGGAAGAAGGAGAGAGAGGGGGAAGAAGGAGAGAGAGGGGGAAGAAGGAGAGAGAGGGGGAAGAAGGAGAGAGAGAGAGGGGGAAGAGGAGAGAAGGGGAAGATGGGAGAGAGGGGGAAGATGGAGAGAGGGGGAAGATGGAGAGAGAGGGGGAAGATGGAGAGAGAGGGGGAAGATGGAGAGAGAGGGGGAAGAAGAGAGAGGGGGAAGAAGAGGAGAGAGAGGGGAAGAAGGAGAGAGAGGGGAAGAAGGAGAGAGAGGGGGAAGAAGGAGAGAGAGGGGGAAGATGGAGAGAGAGGGGGAAGAAGGAGAGAGAGGGGGAAGAAGGAGAGAGAGGGGGAAGAAGGAGAGAGAGGGGGGAGGAGAGAGAGGGGAAGAAGGAGAGAGAGGGGGAAGAAGGAGAGAGAGGGGGAAGAAGGAGAGAGAGGGGGAAGATGGAGAGAGAGGGGGAAGATGGAGAGAGAGGGGGAAGATGGGAGAGAGAGGGGAAGATGGAGAGAGAGGGGAAGATGGAGAGAGGGGGAAGATGGAGAGAGAGGGGAAGATGGAGAGAGAGGGGAAGATGGAGAGAGGGGGAAGAGGAGAGAGAGGGGGAAGAGAGACGGGAAGATGGAGAGAGAGGGGGAAGAGAGACGGGGAGAGAGGGGAAGAGAGAGGGGAAGAAGGAGAGAGAGGGGAAGAAGGGAGAGAGAGGGGGAAGGAGAGAGACGGGGTAGAAAGGAGAGAAGAGAAGAAGAGAGGGAAAAGGAGAGATGAGGGGTAGAAGGAGGAGTCTGAAAGAGAGGGTGGACAAGGGGGAAATTAGAGTAGGGTGGACAAGGTATCAGTCTGAAAGGAGTGGACAAGGAGTCTGGAGAGGTGGACAAGGTATCAGTCTGAAACTAGAGCATGGTGGACAAGGTATCAGTCTGAAACTAGAGTAGGGGGACAAGGTATCAGTCTGAAAGAGAGTAGGGTGGACAAGGTATCAGTCTGGAGAGAGGTGGACAAGGATCAGTCTGAGAGAGGGGGACAAGGTATCAGAGAGACAGGTGGACAAGGTATCAGTCTGAAACTAGAGCAGGGTGGACAAGGATCAGTCTGAAACTAGAGTAGGGTGGACAAGGTATCAGTCTGAAACTAGAGCATGGTGGACAAGGTATCAGTCTGAAACTAGAGCATGGTGGACAAGGTATCAGTCTGAAACTAGAGCAGGGTGGACAAGGTATCAGTCTGAAACTAGAGAGGGACAAGGTATCAGTCTGAAACTAGAGCAGGGTGGACAAGGTATCAGTCTGAAACTAGAGCAGGGTGGACAAGGTATCAGTCTGAAACTAGAGCATGGTGGACAAGGTATCAGTCTGAAACTAGAGCAGACAAGGTATCAGTCTGAAACTAGAGCATGGTGGACAAGGTATCAGTCTGAAACTAGAGCAGGGTGGACAAGGTATCAGTCTGAAACTAGAGCAGGGTGGACAAGGTATCAGTCTGAAACTAGAGTAGGGTGGACAAGGTATCAGTCTGAAACTAGAGTAGGGTGGACAAGGTATCAGTCTGAAACTAGAGCAGGGTGGACAAGGTATCAGTCTGAAACTAGAGCAGGGTGGACAAGGTATCAGTCTGAAACTAGAGCAGGGTGGACAAGGTATCAGTCTGAAACTAGAGTAGGGTGGACAAGGTATCAGTCTGAAACTAGAGCAGGGTGGACAAGGTATCAGTCTGAAACTAGAGTAGGGGTGGACAAGGTATCAGTCTGAAACTAGAGTAGGGTGGACAAGGTATCAGTCTGAAACTAGAGTAGGGTGGACAAGGTATCAGTCTGAAACTAGAGTAGGGTGGACAAGGTATCAGTCTGAAACTAGAGCAGGGGTGGACAAGGTATCAGTCTGAAACTAGAGCAGGGTGGACAAGGTATCAGTCTGAAACTAGAGTAGGGTGGACAAGGTATCAGTCTGAAACTAGAGTAGGGTGGACAAGGTATCAGTCTGAAACAGGGTGGACAAGGTATCAGTCTGAAACTAGAGTAGGGTGGACAAGGTATCAGTCTGAAACTAGAGCAGGTGGACAAGGTGGAAACAAGGTATCAGTCTGAAACTAGAGCAGGTGGACAAGGTATCAGTCTGAAACTAGAGTAGGGTGGACAAGGTATCAGTCTGAAACTAGAGCAGGGTGGACAAGGTGTCAGTCTGAAACTAGAGTAGGGTGGACAAGGTATCAGTCTGAAACTAGAGCAGGGTGGACAAGGTATCAGTCTGAAACTAGTCCAGGGTGGACAAGGTATCAGTCTGAAACTAGAGTAGGGTGGACAAGGTATCAGTCTGAAACTAGAGTAGGTGGACAAGGTATCAGTCTGAAACTAGAGTAGGGTGGACAAGGTATCAGTCTGAAACTAGAGCAGGTGGACAAGGTATCAGTCTGAAACTAGAGTAGGGTGGACAAGGTATCAGTCTGAAACTAGAGTAGGGTGGACAAGGTATCAGTCTGAAACTAGAGCAGGGTGGACAAGGTATCAGTCTGAAACTAGAGTAGGGTGGACAAGGTATCAGTCTGAAACTAGAGTAGGGTGGACAAGGTATCAGTCTGAAACTAGAGTAGGGTGGACAAGGTATCAGTCTGAAACTAGAGTAGGGTGGACAAGGTATCAGTCTGAAACTAGAGTAGGGTGGACAAGGTATCAGTCTGAAACTAGAGTAGGGTGGACAAGGTATCAGTCTGAAACTAGAGTAGGGTGGACAAGGTATCAGTCTGAAACTAGAGTAGGGTGGACAAGGTATCAGTCTGAAACTAGAGTAGGGTGGACAAGGTATCAGTCTGAAACTAGAGCAGGGTGGACAAGGTGTCAGTCTGAAATTAGAGTAGGGTGGACAAGGTATCAGTCTGAAACTAGAGTAGGGTGGACAAGGTATCAGTCTGAAACTAGACAGGGTGGACAAGGTATCAGTCTGAAACTAGAGTAGGGTGGACAAGGTATCACAAGAGTATGGACAACATCAGTCTGAAACTAGAGCAGGGTGGACAAGGTATCAGTCTGAAACTAGAGTAGGGTGGAGAAGGTATCAGTCTGAAACTAGAGTAGGTGGACAAGGTATCAGTCTGAAACTAGAGCAGGGTGGACAAGGTATCAGTCTGAAACTAGAGTGGTGGACAAGGTATCAGTCTGAAACTAGAGTAGGGTGGACAAGGTATCAGTCTGAAACTAGAGCAGGGTGGACAAGGTATCAGTCTGAAACTAGAGCAGGTGGACAAGGTATCAGTCTGAAACTAGAGCAGGGTGGACAAGGTATCAGTCTGAAACTAGAGTAGGGTGGACAAGGTGTATCAGTCTGAAACTAGAGCATGGTGGACAAGGTGTCAGTCTGAAACTAGAGTAGGGTGGACAAGGTTCCAGTCTGAAACTAGAGCAGGGTGGACAAGGTATCAGTCTGAAACTAGAGTAGGGTGGACAAGGTATCAGTCTGAAACTAGAGGGTGACAAGGTGTCAGTCTGAAATTAGAGTAGGGTGGACAAGGTATCAGTCTGAAACAGAGTAGTGGACAAGGTCAGTCTGAAACTAGAGTAGGGTGGCCTGGTCAGTCTGAAACCACAGTAGGGTGGACAAGGTATCAGTCTGAAACTAGAGGGGTGGACAAGGTTTTGAAACTAGAGATGGTGGACAAGGTATCAGTCTGAAACTAGATAGTTCAAGGTATCAGTCTGAAACTAGAGCATGGTGGACAAGGTCAAAATGTAGGTGGACAAGGTATCAGTCTGAAAAGAGCAGGGTGGACAAGGTATCAGTCTGAAACTAGAGCAGAGGGTGGACAAGGTATCAGTCTGAAACTAGAGCAGGGTGACCAAAGACAAGGTGTCAGTCTGAAACTAGAGTAGGGTGGACAAGGTTCCGGTCTGAAACTAGAGCAGGGTGGACAAGGTATCAGTCTGAAACTAGAGTAGGGTGGACAAGGTATCAGTCTGAAACTAGAGTAGGGTGGACAAGGTGTCAGTCTGAAATTAGTAGTGGACAAGGTATCAATCTGAAACTAGAGTTGGACAAGGTATCAGTCTGAAACTAGAGTAGAAACAGGGATCAGTCTGAAACTAGAGTAGGGTGGACAAGGTCAGTAAACTAGTAGTGGACAAGGTATCAGTGAAACTAGAGTAGGGTGGATCCCAGGTCTCAGTGAAACTAGAGTAGGGTGACAAGGTATCAGTCTGAAACTAGAGTAGGGTAAAGCCCACAAGTATCAGTCTGAAACTAGAGTAGGGTGGACAAGGTATCAGTCTAAACTACAGTAGTGTAAAGACAAGGTATCAGTCTGAAACTAGAGTAGGGTGTACAAGCCCAAGTATCAGTAAAACTAAACTAGAGTAGGGTGGACTGTTCAGTAAACTAGAGTAGGGTGGACAAGGTATCAGTGAAACTAGAGTAGGGTGGCCCACTATCAGTGAAACTACAGTAGACAAGTCAGTCTGAAACTAAAGGGTGTAAAGCCCAGTCTGAAACTCAGACAAAACTGAAACTAGAGCATGGTAAAGGTATTCTCAGTAAACTACAGTAGGGTGGAAAGCCCACTGTTAGTAAACTACAGTAGTACAAATCAGTCTGAAACTAGAGTAGGGTGGACAAGGTCTCAGTAAACTACAGTAGTGTAAAGTATCAGTCTGAAACTAGAGCAGCGTACAAGTATCAGTCTGAAACTACAGTAGGGTGTAAAGTATCAGTCTGAAACCAGTAGTGGACAAGGTGTCAGTCTGAAACTACAGTAGGTGGAAAGTTCCAGTCTGAAACTAGAGCAGGGTGGACAACTATCAGTAAACTAGAGTAGTGTAAAGCCCAGTCTGAAACTAGAGTAAACTACAGTCAGTCTGTAAAGACCAGGTATCAGTCTGAAACTACAGTGGGGTGTACAAGCCCATCAGTGAAACTAGAGTAGGGTGGACAAGGTATCAGTCTGAAACTAGAGTAGGGTGGACAAACAGTCTGAAACTAGAGTAAAGCCCAGGTATCAGTCTGAAACTACAGCAGTGGACAAGTATCAGTCTGAAACTACAGTAGACAAGGTAAAGTGGACAAGGTATCAGTCTGTAAACTAGAGTAGGGTGTAAAGGTATCAGTCTGAAACTAGAGTAGGGTGGACAAGGTATCAGTCTGAAACTACAGGGTGTAAAGCCCATCTCAGTAAACTAGAGTAGTGGACAAGTGTCAGTCTGAAACTACAGTAGTGAAAGGTTCTGTCTGAAACTAGAGTAGTGTAAAGGGTACAGTAGTGTAAGGTATCAGTCTGAAACCACTGGACAAGGTATCAGTAAACTACAGTAGTGAAAGGTGTCAGTCTGAAACTAGAGTAGGTGGAAAGTATCAGTCTGAAACTACAGGGTGGACAAGGTATCAGTCTGAAACTAAAGTAGGGTGGACAAGGGATCAGTCTGAAACTAGAGTAGTGAAAGTCAGTCTGAAACTACAGTAGTGTAAAGTATCAGTCCACTAGAGTCAGTAAACTACAGTAGTGTAAAAAAGGTATCAGTCTGAAACTAGAGTAGGGTGGACAGTCAGTCTGTAAACCCAGTAGGGGTGGACAAGGTATCAGTCTAAACTACAGTAGTGGACAAGGTATCAGTCTGAAACTAGAGTAGGGTAAAGTCTGAAACTAGAGTAGGGTAAAGGTATCAGTCTGAAACTAGAGTAGGGTGGACAAGGTATCAGTCTGAAACTCTGTCTGTAGGGTGGACAAGGCAGTAGGGTGGAAAGTATCAAACTACAGTAGTGTAAAGCCCTCAGTAAACTACAGTAGGGTGTAAAGTTTACTACATCAGTGTCAAAACACAGGGTGAGGTAAAAGCCCAGGTGTCAGTAAACTACATCAGTGTAAAGCCCAGGGTGAGTAAACTACAGGTGTCCAGGTGTAAAGCCCACTACATCAGTGTAAACACAGGGTGAGGTAAAGTAAAGGTGTCCCACTCTCAGTGTAAACACAGTAGTGTAAAGCCCAGTGGAGGTGTCCAGGTGTAAAGGTTTACTACATCAGTGTCTCACACAGGGTGAGGTAAAGTAGTGGAGGTGTCCAGGTGTAAAGGTTTACTACATCAGTGTCTCACACAGGGTGAGGTAAAGTAGTGGAGGTGTCCAGGTGTAAAGGTTTACTACATCAGTGTCTCACACAGGGTGAGGTAAAGTAGTGGAGGTGTCCAGGTGTAAAGGTTTACCTCGTCAGTGTCGAACTCACACAGCGCCTCGACGGGGAGCAGCTTCTGAGGGGTGTTCCTGCGGAACTGGAGGGGGAGAACCTGTAGACTGCGCTTCTCCAGAGCCTTCACACGCTCATCAAAGTGGTCCATGGCCTTCGCCTGGTCCTGCACCACACACAACACACACACATTTTTTTAAAGAGCATTTTGGATTTATAGTTCTAAGGCTAATACGTTTGTCAAAATGTAAATGTTCTTGATTAAGATAGGAGTTTAGAAACCAGCCTGATAAGCAGACAGACCTGACAGACCAAAGAATTGTCTCTGCTTTATCCAACAGCTTGTCATTGTTTGACTGAAGTAGAAACAGATCTGCCCGAGACTTGTAGTAAACTACAGTAGTGTAAAGCCCACTCTCAGTAAACTACAGTAGTGTAAAGCCCACTCTCAGTAAACTACAGTAGAGTAAAGCCCACTCTCAGTAAACTACAGTAGTGTAAAGCCCACTCTCAGTAAACTACAGTAGTGTAAAGCCCACTCTCAGTAAACTACAGTAGTAGTAAAGCCCACTCTCAGTAAACTACAGTAGTGTAAAGCCCACTCTCAGTAAACTACAGTAGTGTAAAGCCCACTCTCAGTAAACTACAGTAGTGTAAAGCCCACTCTCAGTAAACTACAGTAGTGTAAAGCCCACTCTCAGTAAACTACAGTAGTGTAAAGCCCACTCTCAGTAAACTACAGTAGTGTAAAGCCCACTCTCAGTAAACTACAGTAGTGTAAAGCCCACTCTCAGTAAACTACAGTAGTGTAAAGCCCACTCTCAGTAAACTACAGTAGTGTAAAGCCCACTCTCAGTAAACTACAGTAGTGTAAAGCCCACTCTCAGTAAACTACAGTAGTGTAAAGCCCACTGTTAGTAGACTACAGTAGTACAAAGCCCACTCTCAGTAAACTACAGTAGTGTAAAGCCCACTCTCAGTAAACTACAGTAGTGTAAAGCCCATTCTCAGTAAACTACAGTAAAACACTGTAGTTGTAAAGTCCACTGCTAGTAAACTACAGTAGTGTAAAGCCCACTCTCAGTAAACTACAGTAGTGTAAAGCCCACTCTCAGTAAACTACAGTAGTGTAAAGCCCACAGTAAACTACAGTAAAACACTGTAGTTGTAAAGTCCACTGCTAGTAAACTACAGTAGTGTAAAGTCCACTCTCAGTAAACTACAGTAGTGTAAAGCCCACTCTCAGTAAACTACAGTAGTGTAAAGCCCACTGTTAGTAAACCACAGTAGTGTAAAGCCCACTGCTAGTAAACTACAGTAGTGTAAAGCCCACTCTCAGTAAACTACAGTAGTGTAAAGCCCACTCTCAGTAAACTACAGTAGTGTAAAGCCCACTCTCAGTAAACTACAGTAGTGTAAAGTCCACTCTCAGTAAACTACAGGTCAGTGTAAAGCCCACTCTCAGTAAACTACAGTAGTGTAAAGCCCACTCTCAGTAAACTACAGTAGTGTAAAGCCCACTCTCAGTAAACACAGTAGTGTAAAGCCCACTCTCAGTAAACTACAGTAGTGTAAAGCCCACTCTCAGTAAACTACAGTAGTGTAAAGCCCACTCAGTAAACTACAGTAGTGTAAAGCCCACTCTCAGTAAACTACAGTAGTGTAAAGCCCACTCTCAGTAAACACAGTAGTGTAAAGCCCACTCTCAGTAAACTACAGTAGTGTAAAGCCCACTCTCAGTAAAACACAGTAGTGTAAAGCCCACTCTCAGTAAACTACAGTAGTGTAAAGCCCACTCTCAGTAAACTACAGTAGTGTAAAGCCCACTCTCAGTAAACTACAGTAGTGTAAAGTCCACTCAGTAAACTACAGTAGTGTAAAGCCCACTCTCAGTAAACTACAGTAGTGTAAAGCCCACTCTCAGTAAACTACAGTAGTGTAAAGCCCACTGCTAGTAAAACACTGTAGTTGTAAAGCCCACTCTCAGTAAACTACAGTAGTGTAAAGCCCACTGTTAGTAAACTACAGTAGTTGTAAAGCCCACTCTCAGTAAACTACAGTAGTGTAAAGCCCACTGTTAGTAAACTACAGTAGTGTAAAGCCCACTGCTCAGTAAACTACAGTAGTGTAAAGCCCACTCTCAGTAAACTACAGTAGTGTAAAGCCCACTCTAGTAAACTACAGTAGTGTAAAGCCCACTCTCAGTAAACTACAGTAGTGTAAAGCCCACTGTTAGTAAAACTACAGTAGTGTAAAGCCCACTGTTAGTAAACTACAGTAGTGTAAAGCCCACTCTTCAGTAAACTACACTAGTGTAAAGCCCACTGTTAGTAAACTACACTAGTGTAAAGCCCACTGTTAGTAAACTACAGTAGTGTAAAGCCCACTGTTAGTAAACTACAGTAGTGTAAAGCAAGTCCACTGCTAGTAAACACTGTGTTGTAAAGCCCACTGTCCAGGTCTCTGATGAGGCATCTCCATCTGGTACATGTCCTTGAACTCTGGTTTGAATACTTCTGGTCTCACCTTGTGGTTTGTCCATCCTCTTCAGAAGGTCCTGGGTGTCCCGGGCCTCTTTGTGGAACTGGAGAGAAAACAGACCCCGATCAGGGTTAAAAACACTGAGGTAACAAATCACTGGAAAGCAGCTACGGTTTATTTACAGGGTTAAGGCAGGTCAGGTTCTGCCCTAAATCAACTCTGTTTACCTCCACGACAAGTCTGTAACTCAGTTAAGCAGGTCAGCTTTGTACAACACATGCTGGTACACAAGCCTGTCCACATCTAATGATCAGGTTCAAACATTCAGGTTATTTCTTCAACTGATACTCTCTGAATACTTGTTGCTGTGACTCACCTTGTGGTTGTGGTCTGTACGTTTCAGGTGGTATCAGGGTTAAGGTCAGGTCACAGTATACTAAATCACCTTCTGGTATTCGTCCATGTGTTTCAGGTGGTATCAGGGTTAAGGTCAGGTCAGGTTATAGTATACTAATCACCTTGTGGTATTCCTCCATGTGTTTCAGGTGGTATCAGGGTTAAGGTCAGGTCAGGTTATAGTACACTAATCACCTTGTGGTATTCGTCCATGTGTTTCAGGTGGTATCAGGGTTAAGGTCAGGTCACAGTATACTAAAATACCTTGTGGTATTCGTCCATGTGTTTCAGGTGGTATCAGGGTTACGGTCAGGTCACAGTATACTAAAATACCTTGTGGTATTCGTCCATGCGTTTCAGGTGGTATCAGGGTTAAGGTCAGGTCAGGGTATACTAATCACCTTGTGGTATTCGTCCATGTGTTTCAGGTGGTTCTCCTCACAGATGAGCAGGTTCAGGTACTCCTTCCAGTCTGCATGCACAGCCTCCATATGAGCCTGACAGGTGGAGACGAGTTCCGTTACATCACTGTCTGTTTGCTGCTTTTCATTCACATTCGTTTGTGAGGATTTTAATCTCAGTCGGGGTGAATCCTAGCTTCCACTAAAATAGTCTGATTTGACCGTAGTCTCCCATTGACATCAATGCATGACTTAAGTCAACATTGACTAAAGTGGAAGTTAGGATTTGCCCCGATAGTAGAATGATAGAGGATAAATGATGTGTACCTCAATGACATTCATCCCAGGATGGTCAGTGGAGATGTGTGTGTGTGTGTGTGTGTGTGTGTGTGTGTGTGTGTGTGTGTGTGTGTGTGTGATAGGATGGTCAGTAGAGATGTGTGTGTGTGTGTGTGTGTGTGTGTGTGTGTGTGTGTGTGTGTGTGTGTGTGTGTGTGTGTGTGTGTGTGTGTGTGTGTGTGTGTGTGTGTGTGTGTGTGTGTGTGTGTACACCTCAATAACATTCATCCCAGGATGGTCAGTAGAGATGTGTGTGTGTGTGTGTGTGTGTGTGTGTGTGTGTGTGTGTGTGTGTGTGTAAAGAGATACAAGTGTCTGTTGTGTACACTCAATAACATTCTTGCCAGGATGGTCAGATGGATGTGTGTGGTCAGGTGTGTGTGTGTGCAGTGTGTGTGTGTGTGTGTGTGTGTGTGTGTGTGTGTGTGTGTGTGTCACCTCAATAACATTCTTGCCAGGATGGTCAGCAGCGACATGAGTTTATCTCCATCATCATTCAGATGGTGACAGTGGCCTCCTCAGGTGACTCAGACACTTACTGATGAAGTTCTGGTGGGAGATTTAAAAAGAGATACAAGTCTCTCTTTTAGGTCAGGTGTCAGATAACACACACAGGTAACATGCAGGATCAGGTGTCAGATAACATCAGGTGTCAGATAACATGCAGGATCAGGTGTCAGATAACATGCAGGATCAGGGATCAGGTGTCAGATAACATGCAGGATCAGGTGTCAGATAACATGCAGGATCAGGTGTCAGATAACATGCAGGATCAGGTGTCAGATAACATGCAGGATCAGGTGTCAGATAACATGCAGGATCAGGTGTCAGATAACATGCAGGATCAGGTGTCAGATAACATGTAGGATCAGGTGTCAGATAACATGCAGGATCAGGTGTCAGATAACATGCAGGATCAGGTGTCAGATAACATGCAGGATCAGGTGTCAGATAACATGTAGGATCAGGTG
>NW_026290031.1:30000-57500 GCF_023373465.1 Oncorhynchus keta
CTGGCGGTGCTACATATCTACTATATAATATAACTCACTCCTGCTCAATCATCTCAGCCTGGGGGTGCTACATATCTACTATATAATATAACTCACTCCTGCTCAATCATCTCAGCCTGGCGGTGCTGCAGGTACAGTAGGTATATCTAGTGTATATCTACTATATAATATAACTCACTCCTGCTCAATCATCTCAGCCTGGCGGTGCTGCAGGTACAGTAGGTATATCTAGTGTAGTGTATATCTACTAGATAATATAACTCACTCCTGCTCAATCATCTCAGCCTGGGGGTGCTGCAGGTACAGTAGGTATATCTAGTGTATATCTACTATATAATATAACTCACTCCTGCTCTATCATCTCAGCCTGGCGGTGCTGCAGGTACAGTAGGTATATCTAGTGTATATCTACTATATAATATAACTCACTCCTGCTCAATCATCTCAGCCTGGCGGTGCTGCAGGTACAGTAGGTATATCTAGTGTATATCTACTATATAATATAACTCACTCCTGCTCAATCATCTCAGCCTGGGTGGCAGGTACAGTAGGCTATCTAGTGTATCAGTAGGTATATCTAGTGTCAATATCTACTATAGGTAATATAATCTACTATATAATATAACTCCTGCTATCATCTCAGCCTGGCGGTGCTGCAGGTACAGTAGGTATATCTAGTGTATATCTACTATATAATATAACTCACTCCTGCTCAATCATCTCAGCCTGGGGTGCTGCAGGTACAGTAGGTATATCTAGTGTATATCTACTATATAATATAACTCACTCCTGCTCAATCATCTCAGCCTGGCGGTGCTGCAGGTACAGTAGGTATATCTAGTGTGTGTATATCTACTATATAATATAACTCACTCCTGCTGGTGTATATCTACTATATAATATAACTCACTCCTGCTCAATCATCATCTCAGCCTGGGGGTGCTGCAGGTACAGTAGGTATATCTAGTGTATATCTACTATATAATATAACTCACTCCTGCTCAATCATCTCAGCCTGGGGGTGTGTACAGTAGGTATATCTAGTGTATATCTACTATATAATATAACTCACTCCTGCTCAATCATCTCAGCCTGGCGGTGCTGCAGGTACAGTAGGTATATCTAGTGTAGTGTATATCTACTATATAATATAACTCACTCCTGCTCAATCATCTCAGCCTGGGGTGCTGCAGGTACAGTAGGTATATCTAGTGTAGTGTATATCTACTATATAATATAACTCACTCCTGCTCAATCATCTCAGCCTGGGGGTGCTGCAGGTACAGTAGGTATATCTAGTGTATATCTAGTGATAATATAACTCACTCCTGCTCAATCATCTCAGCCTGGGGGTGCTAATATCTACTATATAATATAACTCCTGCTCAATCATCTCAGCCTGGCGGTGCTGCAGGTACAGTAGGTATATCTAGTGTAGTGTATATCTACTATATAATATAACTCACTCCTGCTCAATCATCTCAGCCTGGGGTGCTACATATCTACTATATAATATAACTCACTCCTGCTCAATCATCTCAGCCTGGGGGTGCTACATATCTACTATATAATATAACTCACTCCTGCTCAATCATCTCAGCCTGGGGGTGCTACATATCTACTATATAATATAACTCACTCCTGCTCAATCATCTCAGCCTGGCGGTGCTGCAGGTACAGTAGGTATATCTAGTGTATATCTACTATATAATATAACTCACTCCTGCTCAATCATCTCAGCCTGGCGGTGCTGCAGGTACAGTAGGTATATCTAGTGTATATCTACTATATAATATAACTACTCCTGTCAATCATCTCAGCCTGGGGTGCTGCAGGTACAGTAGGTATATCTAGTGTATATCTACTATATAATATAACTCACTCCTGCTCAATCATCTCAGCCTGGCGGTGCTGCAGGTACAGTAGGTATATCTAGTGTAGTGTATATCTACTATATAATATAACTCACTCCTGCTCAATCATCTCAGCCTGGGGTGCTACATATCTACTATATAATATAACTCACTCCTGCTCAATCATCTCAGCCTGGGGGTGCTACATATCTACTATATAATATAACTCACTCCTGCTCAATCATCTCAGCCTGGCGGTGCTGCAGGTACAGTAGGTATATCTAGTGTATATCTACTATATAATATAACTCACTCCTGCTCAATCATCTCAGCCTGGCGGTGCTGCAGGTACAGTAGGTATATCTAGTGTATATCTACTATATAATATAACTCACTCCTGCTCAATCATCTCAGCCTGGCGGTGCTGCAGGTACAGTAGGTATATCTAGTGTATATCTACTATATAATATAACTCACTCCTGCTCTATCATCTCAGCCTGGCGGTGCTGCAGGTACAGTAGGTATATCTAGTGTATATCTACTATATAATATAACTCACTCCTGCTCAATCATCTCAGCCTGGCGGTGCTGCAGGTACAGTAGGTATATCTAGTGTAGTGTATATCTACTATATAATATAACTCACTCCTGCTCTATCATCTCAGCCTGGGGGTGCTGCAGGTACAGTAGGTATATCTAGTGTATATCTACTAGATAATATAACTCACTCCTGCTCTATCATCTCAGCCTGGGGGTGCTACATATCTACTATATAATATAACTCACTCCTGCTCTATCATCTCAGCCTGGCGGTGCTGCAGGTACAGTAGGTATATCTAGTGTATATCTACTATATAATATAACTCACTCCTGCTCTATCATCTCAGCCTGGCGGTGCTGCAGGTACAGTAGGTATATCTAGTGTATATCTACTATATAATATAACTCACTCCTGCTCTATCATCTCAGCCTGGCGGTGCTGCAGGTACAGTAGGTATATCTAGTGTATATCTACTATATAATATAACTCACTCCTGCTCAATCATCTCAGCCTGGGGTGCTGCAGTACAGTAGGTATATCTAGTGTATATCTACTATATAATATAACTCACTCCTGCTCAATCATCTCAGCCTGGGGGTGCTAGGTATATCTACTATATAATATAACTCACTCCTGCTCAATCATCTCAGCCTGGGGTGCTGCAGGTACAGTAGGTATATCTAGTGTATATCTACTATATAATATAACTCACTCCTGCTCAATCATCTCAGCCTGGCGGTGCTGCAGGTACAGTAGGTATATCTAGTGTATATCTACTATATAATATAACTCACTCCTGCTCTATCATCTCAGCCTGGCGGTGCTGCAGGTACAGTAGGTATATCTAGTGTATATCTACTATATAATATAACTCACTCCTGCTCAATCATCTCAGCCTGGCGGTGCTGCAGGTACAGTAGGTATATCTAGTGTAGTGTATATCTACTATATAATATAACTCACTCCTGCTCAATCATCTCAGCCTGGCGGTGCTGCAGGTACAGTAGGTATATCTAGTGTAGTGTATATCTACTATATAATATAACTCACTCCTGCTCAATCATCTCAGCCTGGGGGTGCTACATATCTACTATATAATATAACTCACTCCTGCTCAATCATCTCAGCCTGGCGGTGCTGCAGGTACAGTAGGTATATCTAGTGTAGTGTATATCTACTAGATAATATAACTCACTCCTGCTCAATCATCTCAGCCTGGGGGTGCTACATATCTACTATATAATATAACTCACTCCTGCTCAATCATCTCAGCCTGGGGTGCTGCAGGTACAGTAGGTATATCTAGTGTATATCTACTATATAATATAACTCACTCCTGCTCAATCATCTCAGCCTGGGGGCTGTGCTACTGCAGGTACTATATAATATAACTATATAATATAACTCACTCCTGCTCAATCATCTAGTGTAGTGTATATCTACTATATAATATAACTCACTCCTGCTCAATCATCTCAGCCTGGGGTGCTGCAGGTACAGTAGGTATATCTAGTGTATATCTACTATATAATATAACTCACTCCTGCTCAATCATCTCAGCCTGGGGGTGCTGCAGGTACAGTAGGTATATCTAGTGTATATCTACTATATAATATAACTCACTCCTGCTCAATCATCTCAGCCTGGGGTGCTGCAGGTACAGTAGGTATATCTAGTGTATATCTACTATATAATATAACTCACTCCTGCTCAATCATCTCAGCCTGGGGTGCTGCAGGTACA
The DNA here is from genome assembly GCF_023373465.1 of Oncorhynchus keta. Lineage (NCBI taxonomy): Eukaryota > Metazoa > Chordata > Actinopteri > Salmoniformes > Salmonidae > Oncorhynchus > Oncorhynchus keta. The sequence goes on from NW_026290031.1 coordinate 34,138, forward strand.
GTAGGTATATCTAGTGTATATCTACTATATAATATAACTCACTCCTGCTCAATCATCTCAGCCTGGCGGTGCTGCAGGTACAGTAGGTATATCTAGTGTATATCTACTATATAATATAACTCACTCCTGCTCAATCATCTCAGCCTGGCGGTGCTGCAGGTACAGTAGGTATATCTAGTGTATATCTACTATATAATATAACTCACTCCTGCTCTATCATCTCAGCCTGGGGGTGCTGCAGGTACAGTAGGTATATCTAGTGTATATCTACTATATAATATAACTCACTCCTGCTCTATCATCTCAGCCTGGGGGTGCTACATATCTACTATATAATATAACTCACTCCTGCTCTATCATCTCAGCCTGGCGGTGCTGCAGGTACAGTAGGTATATCTAGTGTATATCTACTATATAATATAACTCACTCCTGCTCTATCATCTCAGCCTGGCGGTGCTGCAGGTACAGTAGGTATATCTAGTGTATATCTACTATATAATATAACTCACTCCTGCTCTATCATCTCAGCCTGGCGGTGCTGCAGGTACAGTAGGTATATCTAGTGTATATCTACTATATAATATAACTCACTCCTGCTCAATCATCTCAGCCTGGGGTGCTGCAGGTACAGTAGGTATATACTATATAATATAACTGACTCCTATCATCTCAGCCTGGGTGTGCTGTATATCTACTATATAATATAACTCACTCCTGCTCTATCATCTCAGCCTGGGGTGCTGCTCAATCAGGTACAGTAGGTATATCTAGTGTATATCTACTATATAATATAACTATAACTCATCTCCTGCTCTATCATCTCAGCCTGGGGGTGCTGTATATCTACTATATAATATAACTCACTCCTGCTCTATCATCTCAGCCTGGGGGTGCTGCATATCTACTATATAATAGTAGGTTCTTCCTATCATCTCTGGGGTGTGTATATCTACTATATAATATAACTCACTCCTGCTCTATCATCTCAGCCTGGGGTGCTACATATATTTATCTATATAATATAACTCACTCCTGCTCAATCATCTCAGCCTGGGGGTGCTGCAGGCGTTTTGCGTCGACGGCGTCCTCATCCAGGCCTTGCAGCAGCTCCAGAGAGCTTAGGATGCGCTTGTTGGTGTCGTCCTGGTACAGAGGCTGCTTGCCCTCGTTGATCTTACTCACATCCTGATACAACACAGAACAGTCAAAGGTTTTCATGTGATATTTTGTCAAAGACATTGAGAGCCACACAGAGCCAATTAGGATCATGCAAACAGTCTGCCAGAGCCACCAATAGGATGTTGTTGTTGCATTATCAAAAGATATGACCCTATCATAAGGTTCTGTGACGTTCTATGAAGTTCTGTGTGTTTCTTTGAGGTTCTATGTAGTTCTGAGGTTCTATGCGGTTCCACGCAGTTCTATGAGGTTCTACGATGTTATATGATGATCTTTGAGATTCTATCCAGTTCAGTGTGGTTTTATGATGTTCTAAACGGTTCTACGAGGTTCTGTGTGATGCGGTTCTTTACCTTGTTGAGGTTCTGCTCCGTCTCAAGGATGAGCTTCTCCACCTTGTCAGCGTTCTTCTGCAGCTTCTCAATCAGTGCAGACAGCTCAGAGGAGGGCGCCCTGGAATGAGGAGGTGACAACAGTTACATTTTTAGTCATTGAACTTATACAGAGCGACTTACATTCATTGCAATCAGCCGAAGTAGGTCAAAACAACCATATATGACTGTCATTGCAAGTAAAACATTCTTCAAAACGTTCTTCTAGATCTGGGATGGACATCTTCAGTCTTCTGGGGCCTGATTGGTGTCACACTTTGGCCCCAGCTAATACACCTGACTCCAATAATCAACTAGTCATGATCTTCAGGGAGAAGACACCAGTTAGTTCTACATACAGACCCTCTCAGGGGAGAAGACACCAGTTAGTTCTACATACAGATCCTCTCAGGGGAGAAGACACCAGTTAGTTCTACATACATACTCTCTCAGGGGAGAAGACACCAGTTAGTTCTACATACATACTCTCTCAGGGGAGAAGACACCAGTTAGTTCTACATACATACTCTCTCAGGGGAGAAGACACCAGTTAGTTCTACATACAGACCCTCTCAGGGGAGAAGACACCAGTTAGTTCTACATACAGACCCTCTCAGGGGAGAAGACACCAGTTAGTTCTACATACATACTCTCTCAGGGGAGAAGACACCAGTTAGTTCTACATACAGACTCTCTCAGGGGAGAAGACACCAGTTAGTTCTACATACAGACCCTCTCAGGGGAGAAGACACCAGTTAGTTCTACATACAGACTCTCTCAGGGGAGAAGACACCAGTTAGTTCTACATACAGACCCTCTCAGGGGAGAAGACACCAGTTAGTTCTACATACAGACCCTCTCAGGGGAGAAGACACCAGTTAGTTCTACATACAGACCCTCTCAGGGGAGAAGACACCAGTTAGTTCTACATACAGACTCTCTCAGGGGAGAAGACACCAGTTAGTTCTACATACAGACCATCTGAGGGGAGAAGACACCAGTTAGTTCTACATACATACTCTCTCAGGGGAGAAGACACCAGTTAGTTCTACATACAGACCCTCTCAGGGGAGAAGACACCAGTTAGTTCTACATACAGACCCTCTCAGGGGAGAAGACACCAGTTAGTTCTACATACAGACCTCTCAGGGGAGAAGACACCAGTTAGTTCTACATACAGATTCTCTCAGGGGAGAAGACACCAGTTAGTTCTACATACAGATCCTCTCAGGGGAGAAGACACCAGTTAGTTCTACATACAGATCCTCTCAGGGGAGAAGACACCAGTTAGTTCTACATACAGACTCTCTCAGGGGAGAAGACACCAGTTAGTTCTACATACAGATCCTCTCAGGGGAGAAGACACCAGTTAGTTCTACATACAGACTCTCAGGGGAGAAGACACCAGTTAGTTCTACATACAGACTCTCTCAGGGGAGAAGACACCAGTTAGTTCTACATACAGACTCTCTCAGGGGAGAAGACACCAGTTAGTTCTACATACAGACCATCTGTGAGTGCTGTTCCAGAAAGACCACTGTTAGGTTACAGGGATAGTTCAGTTGGGTGAACGATGCCTTTAAAAGGAAAGAGTCTGCAGTGACCGTATCTCTCTGAAAACCTTTAGAGACCATCTGTGCGTTCTGTTCAGAGTACAAAATGGACCTGAGCAACAGCACATTAAAACCGTGCCTCATAATGTGGGCCTACACAAGTAAACAGGACCCTACGTTGATGCTTTTCCCAATCGGGGACTGTAGCTTTAAACTTTAACAAAATGTTTTAACTTTGACATGCTAACGTCGACGGAGGGATAAATCAACTCTTCAGACTGTTATGAATGAAAGACGGATCCAGTCAGTAACTAAGCTCCAGTCTTCATCTTAGTAAAAGACTCAGTCAGGATTAACACAGCTCTTCAGCAGGGATGCTTAAAATGGTAGCTGTCATTAGGGAGGTAATCAGATGAGTGACTGAATGAAGTGCACTTGCCTTGCCGTCCACTTCACCGTCTGCCTGCCGTGTCTGCTAACCCTGAATGAACCTGAAAGCTCCCTGCTGCACATCTCCCACGGGTCAGATGACATGGGCTGCATCTCAATAGACTAATAGCTTCCTCTCCTCATCTCCTCTCCTTCATCTCAATAGACTAATAGCTTCCTCTCCTCATCTCCTCTCCTTCATCTCAATAGACTAATAGCTTCCTCTCCTCATCTCCTCTCCTTCATCTCAATAGACTAATAGCTTCCTCTCCTCATCTCCTCTCCTTCATCTCAATAGTCTAGTAGCTTCCTCTCCTCGTCATCTCAATAGTCTAGTAGTTTCCTCTCCTCTTCATCTCAATAGTCTAGTAGTTTCCTCTCCTCATCTCCTCTCCTTCATCTCAATAGTCTAGTAGTTTCCTTTCCTCATCTCTTCTCCTTCATCTCAATAGTCTAGTAGTTTCCTCTCCTCATCTCTTCTCCTTCATCTCAATAGTCTAGTAGCTTCCTCTCCTCATCTCAATAGTCTAGTAGCTTCCTCTCCTCATCTCAATAGTCTAGTAGCTTCCTCTCCTCATCTCAATAGTCTAGTAGCTTCCTCTCCTCGTCATCTCAATAGTCTAGTAGCTTCCTCTCCTCGTCATCTCAATAGTCTAGTAGCTTCCTCTCCTCGTCATCTCAATAGTCTAGTAGCTTCCTCTCCTCGTCATCTCAATAGTCTAGTAGCTTCCTCTCCTCGTCATCTCAATAGTCTAGTAGCTTCCTCTCCTCGTCATCTCAATAGTCTAGTAGCTTCCTCTCCTCGTCATCTCAATAATCTAGTAGCTTCCTCTCCTCGTCATCTCAATAGTCTAGTAGCTTCCTCTCCTCGTCATCTCAATAGGCTAGTAGCTTCCTCTCCTTGTTTCCTCTCCTTCATCTCATTAGTCTAGTGGCTTCCTCATCTCTCCTCTCCTTAATCTCAATAGTCTAGAAGCTTCCTCTCCTTGTCTCCTCATCTCCTCTCCTTAATCTCAATCGTCTAGAAGCTTCCTCTCCTTGTCTCCTCTCCTCATATCCTCTCCTTCATCTCAATAGTCTAGAAGCTTCCTCTCCTTGTCTCCTCTACTCATCTCCTCTCCTTCATCTCAATAGTCTAGAAGCTTCCTCTCCTTGTCTCCTCTCCTCATCTCCTCTCATTCATCTCAATAGTCTAGTAGCTTCCTCTCCTTTATCTACACCGATGTGAGAGCACTAGACAGGTGCATGAGTATTCCATGAGGCATCCACCATCTTTCTTCCTGTCAGTGATCTTGTGATCTTGATCTGACCGGGTCAGATCTGTACAGACTGAAGGGAGACTATTGACATCTACCCCACGGTAAGAGAAATGTTGCTGAAGCTACCAGTAGAGGCATGTAAATCAGGCCCATCGCCAGACCAGGACAGTAACACCATTGTCTAATCTGACACACTGCTGTGGAAAACATTGACATTAAAACACACCTTTGTTCATACTCAGTGTAATTCATTAAATAGAACACATCGGCTCATATAACCTAGAAGTACTGCATTGGAGGCAACAAGAGACTACAGTATATAGCTTGGGCACTAAGTACATTACTATTCTTCACTCATCAATGCTACCATGTTTTCCTTGTCCAACAACAACAGCAACTAGATTAGTAAAGCAGAGACGGACTGATACCCCGGCTAATATTAGAAGTGTTTTCTATAAAAAGCTTTGTGCATCAGAAAACGTGTCTCCAGTCTGTTTACCTGTGAGTTTAAAATGGAACACCTGCTGATCTTCCAGCCCCTAAGCTCTGTTCAGAACACCCAGCCCATCACACTAACCCCTGAGCTCTGTTCAGAACACCCAGCCCATCACACTAACCCCTGAGCTCTGTTCAGAACACCCAGCCCATCACACTAACCCCTGAGCTCTGTTCAGAACACCCAGCCCATCACACTAACCCCTGAGCTCTGTTCAGAACACCCAGCCCATCACACTAACCCCTGAGCTCTGTTCAGAACACCTGCAGACAGGAGACATTCAGAACACCCAGCCCATCACACTAACCCCTGAGCTCTGTTCAGAACACCCAGCCCATCACACTAACCCCTGAGCTCTGTTCAGAACACCCAGCCCATCACACTAACCCCTGAGCTCTGTTCAGAACACCCAGCCCATCACACTAACCCCTGAGCTCTGTTCAGAACACCATGCAGACAGGAGACATTCCAGATCACCCAGCCCATCACACTAACCCCTGAGCTCTGTTCAGAACACCCAGCCCATCACACTAACCCCTGAGCTCTGTTCAGAACACCCTGCCCATCACACTAACCCCTGAGCTCTGTTCAAAACACCCAGCCCATCACACTAACCCCTGAGCTCTGTTCAGAACACCCAGCCCATCACACTAACCCCTGAGCTCTGTTCAGAACACCCAGCCCATCACACTAACCCCTGAGCTCTGTTCAGAACACCCTGCCCATCACACTAACCCCTGAGCTCTGTTCAGAACACCATGCAGACAGGAGACATTCCAGAACACCCAGCCCATCACACTAACCCCTGAGCTCTGTTCAGAACACCCAGCCCATCACACTAACCCCTGAGCTCTGTTCAGAACACCCTGCCCATCACACTAACCCCTGAGCTCTGTTCAGAACACCCAGCCCATCACACTAACCCCTGAGCTCTGTTCAGAACACCATGCAGACAGGAGACATTCCAGAACACCCAGCCCATCACACTAACCCCTGAGCTCTGTTCAGAACACCCAGCCCATCACACTAACCCCTGAGCTCTGTTCAGAACACCCAGCCCATCACACTAACCCCTGAGCTCTGTTCAGAACACCCAGCCCATCACACTAACCCCTGAGCTCTGTTCAGAACACCCAGCCCATCACACTAACCCCTGAGCTCTGTTCAGAACACCCAGCCCATCACACTAACCCCTGAGCTCTGTTCAGAACACCCAGCCCATCACACTAACCCCTGAGCTCTGTTCAGAACACCCAGCCCATCACACTAACCCTGAGCTCTGTTCAGAACACCCAGCCCATCACACTAACCCCTGAGCTCTGTTCAGAACACCCAGACAGGAGACATTCCAGAACACCCAGCCCATCACACTAACCCCTGAGCTCTGTTCAGAACACCCAGCCCATCACACTAACCCCTGAGCTCTGTTCAGAACACCCAGCCCATCACACTAACCCCTGAGCTCTGTTCAGAACACCATGCAGACAGGAGACATTCCAGAACACCCAGCCCATCACACTAACCCCTGAGCTCTGTTCAGAACACCCAGCCCATCACACTAACCCCTGAGCTCTGTTCAGAACACCCTGCAGACAGGAGACATTCCAGAACACCCAGCCCATCACACTAACCCCTGAGCTCTGTTCAGAACACCCTGCCCATCACACTAACCCCTGAGCTCTGTTCAGAACACCCAGCCCATCACACTAACCCTGAGCTCTGTTCAGAACACCCTGCCCATCACACTAACCCCTGAGCTCTGTTCAAAACACCCAGCCCATCACACTAACCCCTGAGCTCTGTTCAGAACACCATGCAGACAGGAGACATTCCAGAACACCCAGCCCATCACACTAACCCCTGAGCTCTGTTCAGAACACCCAGCCCATCACACTAACCCCTGAGCTCTGTTCAGAACACCCAGCCCATCACACTAACCCCTGAGCTCTGTTCAGAACACCCAGCCCATCACACTAACCCCTGAGCTCTGTTCAGAACACCCAGCCCATCACACTAACCCCTGAGCCTGTTCAGAACACCCAGCCCATCACACTAACCCCTGAGCTCTGTTCAGAACACCCAGCCCATCACACTAACCCCTGAGCTCTGTTCAGAACACCCAGCCCATCACACTAACCCCTGAGCTCTGTTCAGAACACCCAGCCCATCACACTAACCCCTGAGCTCTGTTCAGAACACCATGCAGACAGGAGACATTCCAGAACACCCAGCCCATCACACTAACCCCTGAGCTCTGTTCAGAACACCCAGCCCATCACACTAACCCCTGAGCTCTGTTCAGAACACCCAGCCCATCACACTAACCCCTGAGCTCTGTTCAGAACACCATGCCAGGAGACATTCCAGAACACCCAGCCCATCACACTAACCCCTGAGCTCTGTTCAGAACACCCAGCCCATCACACTAACCCCTGAGCTCTGTTCAGAACACCCTGCCCATCACACTAACCCCTGAGCTCTGTTCAGAACACCCAGCCCATCACACTAACCCCTGAGCTCTGTTCAGAACACCCAGCCCATCACACTAACCCCTGAGCTCTGTTCAGAACACCCAGCCCATCACACTAACCCCTGAGCTCTGTTCAGAACACCAGCCCATCACACTAACCCCTGAGCTCTGTTCAGAACACCCAGCCCATCACACTAACCCCTGAGCTCTGTTCAGAACACCATGCAGACAGGAGACATTCCAGAACCCAGCCCATCACACTAACCCCTGAGCCTGTTCAGAACACAGCCCATCACACTAACCCCTGAGCTCTGTTTCAGAACCCCTGAGCTCTGTTCAGAACACCCAGCCCATCACACTAACCCCTGAGCTCTGTTCAGAACACCCTGCCCATCACACTAACCCCTGAGCTCTGTTCAGAACACCCAGCCCAGCCCTGAGCTCTGTTCAGAACACCCTGCCCATCACACTAACCCCTGAGCTCTGTTCAGAACACCATGCAGACAGGAGACACACCCAGCCCATCACACACTAACCCCTGAGCTCTGTTCAGAACACCCAGCCCATCACACTAACCCCTGAGCTCTGTTCAGAACACCCTGCCCATCACACTAACCCCTGAGCTCTGTTCAAAACACCCAGCCCATCACACTAACCCCTGAGCTCTGTTCAGAACACCATGCAGACAGGAGACATTCCAGAACACCCAGCCCATCACACTAACCCCTGAGCTCTGTTCAGAACACCCAGCCCATCACACTAACCCCTGAGCTCTGTTCAGAACACCCAGCCCATCACACTAACCCCTGAGCTCTGTTCAGAACACCCTGCCCATCACACTAACCCCTGAGCTCTGTTCAGAACACCCAGCCCATCACACTAACCCCAGGAGACATTCAGAACACCCAGCCCATCACACTAACCCCTGAGCTCTGTTCAGAACACCCAGCCCATCACACTAACCCCTGATGAGAACACCCAGCCCATCACACTAACCCCTGAGCTCTGTTCAGAACACCCAGCCCATCACACTAACCCCTGAGCTCTGTTCAGAACACCATGCAGACAGGAGACATTCCAGAACACCCAGCCCATCACTGTGATAACCCCTGAGCTCTGTTCAGAACACCCAGCCCATCAGTGTTTAACCCCTGAGCTCTGTTCAGAACACCCAGCCCATCACACTAACCCCTGAGCTCTGTTTGCAGACAGAGACATTCCAGAACACCCAGCCCATCACACTAACCCCTGAGCTCTGTTCAGAACACCCAGCCCATCACACAACCCCTGAGCTCTGTTCAGAACAGCCCATCACACTAACCCCTGAGCTCTGTTCAGAACACCCTGCCCATCACACTAACCCCTGAGCTCTGTTCAGAACACCCAGCCCATCACACTAACCCCTGAGCTCTGTTCAGAACAGCCAGCCCATCAGACTAACCCCTGAGCTCTGTTCAGAACACCCAGCCCATCACACTAACCCCTGAGCTCTGTTCAGAACACCCAGCCCATCACACTAACCCCTGAGCTCTGTTCAGAACACCATGCAGACAGGAGACATTCCAGAACACCCAGCCCATCACACTAACCCCTGAGCTCTGTTCAGAACACCCAGCCCATCACACTAACCCCTGAGCTCTGTTCAGAACACCCAGCCCATCACACTAACCCCTGAGCTCTGTTCAGAACACCCAGCCCTGAGCTCTGTTCACCCAGCCCATCACACCCCCTGAGCTCTGTTCAGAACACCCAGCCCATCACACTAACCCCTGAGCTCTGTTCAGAACACCCAGCCCATCACACTAACCCCTGAGCTCTGTTCAGAACACCCAGCCCATCACACTAACCCCTGAGCTCTGTTCAGAACACCCAGCCCATCACACTAACCCCTGAGCTCTGTTCAGAACACCATGCAGACAGGAGACATTCCAGAACACCCAGCCCATCACACTAACCCCTGAGCTCTGTTCCAGAACACCCAGCCCATCACACTAACCCCTGAGCTCTGTTCAGAACACCCAGCCCATCACACTAACCCCTGAGCTCTGTTCAGAACACCATGCAGACAGGAGACATTCCAGAACACCCAGCCCATCACACTAACCCCTGAGCTCTGTTCAGAACACCCAGCCCCCATCAGCTCTGTTCAGAACAATGCCCATCAACCCCTGAGCTCTGTTCAGAACACCCAGCCCATCACACTAACCCCTGAGCTCTGTTCAGAACACCCAGCCCATCACACTAACCCCTGAGCTCTGTTCAGAACACCCAGCCCATCACACTAACCCCTGAGCTCTGTTCAGAACACCCAGCCCATCACACTAACCCCTGAGCTCCCATCATCACACTAACCCCTGAGCTCTGTTCAGAACACCATGCAGACAGGAGACATTCCAGAACACCCAGCCCATCACACTAACCCCTGAGCTCTGTTCAGAACACCCAGCCCATCACACTAACCCCTGAGCTCTGTTCAGAACACCCAGCCCATCACACTAACCCCTGAGCTCTGTTCAGAACACCCAGCCCATCACACTAACCCCTGAGCTCTGTTCAGAACACCCAGCCCATCACACTAACCCCTGAGCTCTGTTCAGAACACCCAGCCCATCACACTAACCCCTGAGCTCTGTTCAGAACACCCAGCCCATCACACTAACCCCTGAGCTCTGTTCAGAACACCCAGCCCATCACACTAACCCCTGAGCTCTGTTCAGAACACCCAGCCCATCACACTAACCCCTGAGCTCTGTTCAGAACACCATGCAGACAGGAGACATTCCAGAACACCCAGCCCATCACACTAACCCCTGAGCTCTGTTCAGAACACCCAGCCCATCACACTAACCCCTGAGCTCTGTTCAGAACACCCAGCCCATCACACTAACCCCTGAGCTCTGTTCAGAACACCCAGACAGGAGACATTGAGCTCCAGAACACCCAGCCCATCACACTAACCCCTGAGCTCTGTTCAGAACACCCAGCCCATCACACTAACCCCTGAGCTCTGTTCAGAACACCCAGCCCATCACACTAACCCCTGAGCTCTGTTCAGAACACCCAGCCCATCACACTAACCCCTGAGCTCTGTTCAGAACACCCAGCCCATCACACTAACCCCTGAGCTCTGTTCAGAACACCCAGCCCATGTTAACCCCTGAGCTCTGTTTAACCCCTGAGCTCTGTTCAGAACACCCATGCCCATCACACCCCTGAGCTCTGTTCAGAACACCATGCAGACAGGAGACATTCCAGACACCCAGCCCATCACACTAACCCCTGAGCTCTGTTAGAACACCCAGTGTTTAACATAGCTCTGTTCAGAACCCCTGCCCATCACAGCCCCTGAGCTCTGTTCAGAACAAGCCCATCACACTAACCCCTTGCCTGTTCAGAACCCCAGGCAGACTAACCCCTGAGCTCAGTTGAACACCCAGCCCATCACACTAACCCCTGGCTCTGTTCAGATGCCCATCACACTAACCCCTGAGCTCTGTTCAGAACACCCTGCCCATCACACTAACCCCTGAGCTCTGTTCAGAACACCTTCACACTAACCCCTGAGATGTTCAGAACACCCAGCCCATCACACTAACCCCTGAGCTCTGTTCAAACACCCAGCCCATCACACTAACCCCTGAGCTCTCCAGAACACCCTGCCCTCACACTAACTGAGCTCTGTTCAGAACACCCAGCCCATCACACTAACCCCTGAGCTCTGTTTGTCCTCCTAACCCCTGAGCTCTGTTCAAAACACCCAGCCCCTCACACTAACCCCTGAGCTCTGTCAGAACACCATGCAGACAGGAGACAGAACACCCAATCACACCAACCCCTGAGCTCTGTTCAGAACACCCAGCCCATCACACTAACCCCTGAGCTATGTTCATAAACCCAGCCCATCACACTAACCCTGAGCTCTGTTCAGAACAAGCCCAACACTAACCCCTGAGCTCTGTTCAGAACACCCTGCCCATCACAGCGTGCCCATCCTAACCCCTGAGCTCTGTTCAGAACACCCAGCCCATCAACTAACCCCTGAGCTCTGCAGAACACCCAGCCCATCACACTAACCCCTGAGCTCTGTTCAGAACACAGCCCATCACACTAACCCCTGAGCTCTTTCAGAACAAACAGGAGCCCATCACACTCAATGATTTCTGGAACACCCAGCCCATCACACTAACCCCTGAGCTCTGTTCAGAACACCATGCAGACAGGAGACATTGAACAAAAAGCACGGTTCTTAGATCATACTGTACAATGCACCAATGTACCTAACCATAAACATCAATGCCTTTCTTTAAAATCAATAAACAACTATATATTTTTAAACCTGCATATTTAACTAGGGAAATTGTGTGATTTCTCTTGCATTCTGTGCAACAGAATCAGGGTATATGCAGCAGTTTGGGCCGCCTGGCTCGTTGAGAACTGTATGAAGTCAATTTCTTCCTAACAAAGGCCGTAATTAATTTGCCAGAATTTTACCGAATTATGACATAACATTGAAGGTTGTACAATGTAACAGCAATATTAAGACTTAGGGATGCCACCCGTTAGATAAAATACGGAACGGTTCCGTATTTCACTGAAAGAATAAACGTTTTGATTTTGAAATGAGTTTCCGGATTCTACCATTTTAATGACCAAAGGCTCGTATTTCTGCATTTATTATGTTATAATTAAGTCTATGATTTGATAGAGCAGTCTGACTGAGCGGTGGTAGGCAGCAGCAGGCTCGTAAGCATTCATCCAAACGGCACTTTCCTGCATTTGCCAGCAGCTCTTTGCTGTGCTACAAGCATTGAGCTGTTTATGACTTCAAGCCTATCAACACCCGAGACTAGGCTGGTGTAACCGATGTGAAATGGCTAGCTAGTTAGCGGGGTACGCTAATAGCGTTTCAAACATCACTCGCTCTGAGACTTGGAGTGGTTGTTCCCCTTGTTCTGCATGGGTAACGCTGCTTTGAGTGTGGCTGTTGTCGATGTGTTCCTGGTTCAAGCCCAGATAGGAGCGAGGAGAGGGACGGAAGCTATATTGTTTCACTGGCAATACTCAAGTGCCTATAAGAACATCCAATAGTCAAAGGTTTATGAAATACACATCGTATAGAGAGAAATAGTACAATAATTCCTATAATAACTATAACCTAAAACTTATTACCTGGGAATATTGAAGACTCATGTTAAAAGGAACCACCAGCTTTCATATGTTCTCATGTTCTGAGCAAGGAACTTAAACTTTAGCTTTCTTACATGGCACATATTGCACTTTTACTTTATTTTCCAACACTTTGTTTTTGCATTATTTCAACCAAAACCAAATTGAACATGTTTCATTATTTATTTGAGGCTAAATTGATTTTATTGATGTATTATATTAAGTTAAAATAAGTGTTCATTCAGTATTGTTGTAATTGTCAATATTAATCGGTATCGGCTTTTTTTGGTCCTCCAATAATCTGTATCGGTGTTGAAATATCATAGTCGGTCGATCTCACACACACACACACACACACACGCACACACACACACACACACACACACACACACACACACACACACACACACACACACACACACACACACACACAAACTCTCTATTGAAGAGAAGACATGATGAAACATGATTGGACTCAACAGCATACATTCATCTTGTCATTGGAAGCAGTCCAGTTCGTGACTCACTCCTCTCTCATGGGAGCCTGCTGTCATTGATGGAGGAGTTGGTGAAGTGCCATCAACCAGTAAACCACATTCTGATGGCACATAAATCAAATCAAACTTTAATTTGTCACGTGCGCCGAATACAACAGGTGTAGGTAGACCTTACAGTGAAATGCTTACTTACAACAGGCAATTTCTAAGTAAAGGACATGACTAGTTGTAGGACAGTGTTTAACCTGGTTATGATGTCCTCCTGAGGACAGGACTAGTTGTAGCACAGTGTTTAACCTGGTTGTGATGTCCTCCTGAGGACAGAACTAGTTGTAGCACAGTGTTGAACCTGGTTATGATGTCCTCCTGAGGACAGAACTAGTTGTAGCACAGTGTTTAACCTGGTTGTGATGTCCTCCTGAGGACAGGACTAACCTGGTGTGATGTCCTCCTAGGACAGTGTTAGCACAGTGTTTAACCTGGTTGTGATGTCCTCCTGAGGACAGAACTAGTTGTAGCACAGTGTTTAACCTGGTTGTGATGTCCTCCTGAGGACAGAACTAGTTGTAGCACAGTGTTTAACCTGGTTGTGATGTCCTCCTGAGGACAGGACTAGTTGTAGCACAGTGTTTAACCTGGTTGTGATGTCCTCCTGAGGACAGAACAGTGTTGTTTAACCTGGTTATGATGTCCTCCTGAGGACAGGACTAGTTGTAGCACAGTGTTTAACCTGGTTGTGATGTCCTCCTGAGGACAGAACTAGAGGTTTAACATGTCCTCCTGGACAGGACTAGTTGTAGGACAGTGTTTAACCTGGTTATGATGTCCTCCTGAGGACAGAACTAGTTGTAGGACAGTGTTTAACCTGGTTGTGATGTCCTCCTGAGGACAGAACTAGTTGTAGCACAGTGTTTAACCTGGTTGTGATGTCCTCCTGAGGACAGGACTAGTTGTAGGACAGTGTTTAACCTGGTTGTGATGTCCTCCTGAGGACAGGACTAGTTGTAGGACAGTGTTTAACCTGGTTGTGATGTCCTCCTGAGGACAGAACTAGTTGTAGCACAGTGTTTAACCTGGTTGTGATGTCCTCCTGAGGACTAGTTGAGCACTAACCTGGTTGTGATGTCCTCCTGAGGACAGAACTAATTGTAGCACAGTGTTTAGTGTTTAACCTGGTTGTGATGTCCTCCTGAGGACAGAACTAGTTGTAGGACAGTGTTTAACCTGGTTGTGATGTCCTCCTGAGGACAGGACTAGTTGTAGCACAGTGTTTAACCTGGTTGTGATGTCCTCCTGAGGACAGGACTAGTTGTAGCACAGTGTTTAACCTGGTTGTGATGTCCTCCTGAGGACAGAACTAGTTGTAGCACAGTGTTTAACCTGGTTGTGATGTCCTCCTGAGGACAGGACTAGTTGTAGAGTATTGTTGTAGTCTGTTATCTCCAGAAGGTGCTTCTTCTTCTCCTCCTACAGAACTGGCCCAACAGGTTCTATTCTCCTTTATGTAACAGAGAATGATCTTTAAATAACCCGCAGCCTGAGGTGATGTGGTGATGAAGTGATGAGGTGATGAGGTGATGAGTGCATTGAAGAGTAAGAGTTTTATATCGTTTGATATTAGAACACCTGTTGGTTATACACATCTATCGATAGTAGTGTCTATTTCTACGTGCCTGAAGCTGGGTATTGGACTGGGGTTCTGATCAAGTCTATACAATGGTGGGGTCTTATTGAGACAGGTTGATTTATCACATAGCAGACTTGGGTTCAAATGCTTTACAAAATATTTGATAATAATAATAATAATAATATAATAATATATGCCATTTAGCAGACGCTTTTATCCAAAGCGACTTACAGTCATGTGTGCATACATTCTACGTATGGGTGGTCCCGGGGATCGAACCCACTACCCTGGCGTTACAAGCGCCATGCTCTACCAACTGAGCCACAGAAGAAACACTTTCAGCGTTTGCTTTTGCCTGCCCGGGGTGCCAGGTGAACTTTTGTGACGGTTTCATTTTCTATTGGATCCATTGCGCCAGGCAAGCTCAATCAAGCCCAGAAAGAGGATATGAAAGGATTTGTACCCAGAGCTGCTACGTGATAAATCAGCCTATCTGAATAAGATCTCACTGTTGTATGGACTTGAGCAGAAACCCAGTATCCAGCTTCTAGCACATAGAAATAGACAGTACTAGAAAGTAATAGATTTGTATTTATTTTTTATTTAACTAGGTAAGTCAGTTAAGAACAAATTCTTTATTTTCAATGACGGCCTCGGAACAAACAGTGTTGATCCTGGTTGTGACGTCCTGCTGAGGACAGAACCAGTTGTAGGGACGTGGATGGAGGAGTGGGGGTGGATGGAGGAGTGGGGGTAGATGGAGGAGTGGGGGTGGATGGAGGAGTGGGGGTGGATGGAGGAGTGGGGGTGGATGGGGGAGTGGGGGTGGATGGAGGAGTGGGGGGGATGGAGGATTGGGGGTGGATGGAGGAGTGGGGGTGGATGGAGGAGTGGATGGAGGAGTGGGGGGTGGATGGGGGTGGATGGAGGAGTGGGGGTGGATGGAGGAGTGGGGGTGGATGGGGTGGATGGAAGAGTGGGGGTGGATGGGGAGTGGGGGTGGATGGAGGAGTGGATGGAGGAGTGGGGTGGATGGAGGAGTGGATGGAGGAGTGGGGGTGGATGGGAGTGGATGGAGGAGTGGGGGTGGATGGAGGATTGGGGGTGGATGGAGGAGTGGGGGTGGATGGAGGAGTGGATGGAGGAGTGGGGGTGGGGGTGGATGGAAGAGTGGGGGTGGATGGGGGAGTGGATGTGGATGGAGGAGTGGATGGAGGAGTGGGGGTGGATGGGGTGGATGGAGGAGTGGGGGTGGATGGAGGATTGGGGGTGGATGGAGGATGGGGGGATGGAGGAGTGGATGGAGGAGTGGGGGTGGATGGGATGGATGGAGGAGTGGGGGTGGATGGAGGAGTGGATGGAGGAGTGGGGGTGGATGGAGGAGTGGGGGTGGATGGGGGTGGATGGAGGAGTGGGGGTGGATGGGGTGGATGGAGGAGTGGGGGTGGATGGGGATGGATGGAGGTGGATGGAGGAGTGGGATGGAGGAGTGGGGTGGATGGGGGTGGATGGAGGAGGGACATTAACTGCCTTGTTCAGGGGCAGAACGACAGATTTGTAGCCTTGTCAGCTCGGGGATTTGAACTTGCAACCTTTCGGTTACTAGTCCAACGCTCTAACCACTAGGCTACCCTGCCGCCCAGATATGTATAGCATTAGTAGACAGGTCTTCTCATATCAGAAATGTACAATGTTTGCTTATGTGACCTTTCAAGGCATTCATAGTTTGATTAAATCATATGTTGAGGTTTCCATGCCCCGGCTTGACATTTGAATTAAATCATAAATTATAGTCCTTGCCATATCTATTCAAAAATCAGTGGGATTTGCATTGCACACTGTGCAAAGAGTCTGGGTGTTTTCAACCACTGACAAACGGCTGGATTCTTGTGAAACTGGCATTGGCTCCAACTGGGGCAAAAGGACATGATGCCCCTGGTTCCAACTGGGGCAAAATGACCATGATGCCCCTGGTTCCAACTGGGGCAAAATGCCATGATGCCCCTGGTTCCAACTGGGGCTAAATGCCATGATGCCCCTGGTTCCAACTGGGGCAAAAGGACATGATGCCCCTGGCTCCAACTGGGGCTAAAGGACATGATGCCCCTGGCTCCAACTGGGGCAAAAGGACATGATGCCCCTGGCTCCAACTGGGGCTAAATGCCATGATGCCCCTGGCTCCAACTGGGGCAAAAGGACATGATGCCCCTGGCTCCAACTGGGGCAAAATGATATGATGCCCCTGGTTCCAACTGGGGCTAAATGACCATGATGCCCCTGGTTCCAACTGGGGCTAAAGGACATGATGCCCCTGGTTCCAACTGGGACAAAATGATATGATGCCCCTGGTTCCAACTGGGGCAAAATGCCATGATGCCCCTGGTTCCAACTGGGGCTAAAGGACATGATGCCCCTGGTTCCAACTGGGGCTAAATTATATGATTCCCCTGGTTCCAACTGGGGCAAAATGACCATGATGCCCCTGGTTCCAACTGGGGCAAAATGACCATGATGCCCCTGGTTCCAACTGGGACAAAATGATATGATTCCCCTGGTTCCAACTGGGACAAAATGATATGATTCCCCTGGTTCCAACTGGGGCAAAATGACCATGATGCCCCTGGTTCCAACTGGGGCTAAAGGACATGATGCCCCTGGTTCCAACTGGGGCTAAATTATATGATTCCCCTGGTTCCAACTGGGGCAAAATGACCATGATGCCCCTGGTTCCAACTGGGGCAAAATGACCATGATGCCCCTGGTTCCAACTGGGGCAAAATGACATGATGTCCACAGTTTTTAAACCACAAATGGTTATCTTTAGATTCACAGCCCAGCTCTCACTGTAGGACTTAATGTGAGCCCCAAATGGTTCTCTTTAGATTCACAGCCCAGCTCTCACTGCAGGACTTAATGTGACCCACAAATGGTTCTCTTTTGATTCACAGCCCAGCTCTCACTGCAGGACTTAATGTGACCCACAAATGGTTCTCTTTTGATTCACAGCCCAGCTCTCACTGCAGGACTTAATGTGACCCACAAATGGTTCTCTTTAGATTCACAGCCCAGCTCTCACTGCAGGACTTAATGTGACCCACAAATGGTTCTCTTTTGATTCACAGCCCAGCTCTCACTAAAGGACTTAATGTGATAAACAAATGGTTCTCTTTGATTCACAGCCCAGCTCTCACTGTAGGACTTAATGTGACCCACAAATGGTTCTCTTTTGATTCACAGCCCAGCTCTCACTGTAGGACTTAATGTGACCCACAAATGGTTCTCTTTTGATTCACAGCCCAGCTCTCACTGCAGGACTTAATGTGACCCACAAATGGTTCTCTTTTGATTCACAGCCCAGCTCTCACTGCAGGACTTAATGTGACCCACAAATGGTTCTCTTTAGATTCACAGCCCAGCTCTCACTGCAGGACTTAATGTGACCCACAAATGGTTCTCTTTTGATTCACAGCCCAGCTCTCACTGTAGGACTTAATGTGAGCCATTAGGGTTATCCATCGCGTCTCGTCCTTTATAGAACAAAGAGGCCTCAGGCTAATACAGTGTGTATCCTCCTTTATTAAACCAAACCTTTCACACTTGACAGTGTGTGTGTGAGTTCAAAGGCCATGTTGAAAGGGCCCTAATGCAGCGCTATGTATTTTTTAACCAGCCGTAGTGTGTGTTTTACACAGCTGATTTAAATGATCAACGCTGGATGATGAGTTGGTTAGTTGAATGGGCTGTGTAGCGTGTTAGGACAGAGTCTGGTTAACCCTGGCCTAAAGGAAAGAGTACGCCTATAGAATGTCCTGGAAAGTACATTCGTGAGAGTTCTTATGACACAGTCATAGCAATAAGATGGCTGGCTAGCCTAGCGGTTAAGATCAAATCAAATCAAATGTTATTGGTCACATACACGTGTTTAGCAGATGTTATTGTGGGTGGAGTGAAATGCTACAATTTGTATTAAAGGGATGGATGGCCTGGGGGAGGTGGACCTCTGGTCTACAGTTTGTATTAAAGGGATGGCCTGGGGGAGGTGGACCTCTGGTCTACAGTTTGTATTAAAGGGATGGATGGCCTGGGGGAGGTGGACCTCTGGTCTACAGTTTGTATTAAAGATGGATGGCCTGGGGGAGATGGACCTCTGGTCTACAGTTTGTACTAGAAGATGGATGGCCTGGGGGAGGTGGACCTCTGGTCACAGTTTGTACTAGAAGGATGGATGGCCTGGGGGAGGTGGACCTCTGGTCTACAGTTTGTTTTAAAGGGATGGCCTGGGGGAGGTGGACCTCTGGTCTACAGTTTGTATTAAAGGGATGGCCTGGGGGAGGTGGACCTCTGGTCTACAGTTTGTATTAAAGGGATGGATGGCCTGGGGGAGGTGGACCTCTGGTCTACAGTTTGTATTAAAGGGATGGATGGCCTGGGGGAGGTGGACCTCTGGTCTACAGTTTGTATTAAAGGGATGGCCTGGGGGAGGTGGACCTCTGGTCTACAGTTTGTATTAAAGGGATGGATGGCCTGGGGGAGGTGGACCTCTGGTCTACAGTTTGTATTAAAGGGATGGCCTGGGGGAGGTGGACCTCTGGTCTACAGTTTGTATTAAAGGGATGGCCTGGGGGAGGTGGACCTCTGGTCTACAGTTTGTATTAAAGGGATGGCCTGGGGGAGGTGGACCTCTGGTCTACAGTTTGTATTAAAGGGATGGCCTGGGGGAGGTGGACCTCTGGTCTACAGTTTGTATTAAAGGGATGGCCTGGGGGAGGTGGACCTCTGGTCGACAGCTTCTATTAGAAGGATGCCAACAAACATTGTTCCAATATGCTGAACATCTTATATTTTATTTATTTTGATTTAACCTTTATTTAACCAGACAGATGTGTGTTGGACACACATCTCTCCGAATAAGGAGTAAAGTATTTCCAAGGAGAGGGAGAGAGGGACAAATTGTAACCAGAAGGTAACTATGAGTCGCTGAGGGTATGGAGGGAGGGATGAGATCCAGATGAACTTCCCAGCAACCAAGGCCCATATCAGACAAACCCTTTCTAGACCCCAACTCCTTCAAATATGAACTTCCCAAACAACAAAGGCCCAGATCAGATCCATTAGGGTCCCTAGGCCCTCCAGTATTAATTAATAGATCTGTGAAGGAGTAGGAGCTAAGGGAAGGTACTAGGAACCTAAATGGAACTGGGCCCATTCTCTTGATTCCATTAATCCTACAACCAGCATTTCGGGAATATCAGGGAATATATTCAGAGTTTCAGGAATTTTGCAACCCTACACATAAATTACACACGCCCACACATGCATGCAAGCATGCACATATGCACGCACACACACACACCCACACACAATGTGTGTGGTTTTCATTATTCCAACATTGTGTCTGACTCACATGTTGAAACATAAAAGCCTCATTCACTAACTAGAAACAGTTTTAAGCAGCTTGCTAGGCCTTTCCTTCAATATCAGACAAGATACATTCCCTTCTTTACTGAAGTCAATGATGAGCCTCCCATTAAGGCTTTGTCCCAAACAGCTCCCTATTCTCAAAGGGCTCTGGTCAAAAGTAGTGCACTAATTAGGGAATAGGGTGCCATTGGCCATAGGGCTCTGGTCAAAAGTAGTGCACTAATTAGGGAATAGGGTGCCCATTTGGGACGTAGCCCGTCCCAGAGCCATACACCATCCCAGAGCCATACACCATCCCAGAGCCATACATTACATAGATAACCATTGGAAACAGATTAGCTAGCTAACCTCTCATGTTCCAAGCCAAAGGAGTGTTGTTATTACTAGGTGGCCCTGACACTATCCTGCCCTCCTCCTCCCTCCTCCTCCTCCTACTCTCACTTGACGAGTGACAACCTGCATGCTCTGTGCTCTCTCTGTTCAGAGACACTGACTTACAACCCATATTAAACCCTATATAGTGCACTACTTTTGACCAAGGCCCATAGGGCCGTGATCCCTATATAGTGCACTACTTTTGACCAGGGTCCATAGGGGTCTGTTCCCTATATAGAGCACTACTTTAGACCAGAGCCCATAGGGGTATAGTGTGCGGTGTGGGATGCATACACTGACTGCCCCAGAGAAGATCCAGTATAGCAAGTTCCTGAAGGGAGAGTGAAAAGTGACAGTTGAAAATGTTGATAAATATTTGGAGATTTTTTTGGGGGGGCAGCTCGTCACTAGGTAGGTAGGAGTGCATGGTGAAACACCTCACTGTATTATTACAGGGATTATATTTATATAGGGATTTAGGGATATAATTTTATTATAATTATATAGGGATTTACATTGTTTATATGAACAAAGAGACGACTGGGTTCAATTTTTTTTTTTGCCCGATACAGTAGCCTGATATTTTACTATATTCCGGCAAAAGTGAGGTGAATACTTTCTTTAAGTGAAAAGTAGTTGAACAGGGCGGGGTTGAAGTCCATCACCGTGTATTCTCTCACTCTACCCCGAAAGCCAAAGTTATCAAACCAGTTACTGCCACTAACATACAGCCACGCCCTCTGGTCAAATTAAAAGTACGTTCAAGTGTATAAACTAAGGCTACACAAAACAATATCATTAAAAGCCATTTTCCCAGAGTTGTATAAACTTTGGAATATGACTTAACCCCCCATGCAACGTGGCTTAATTTATTGTATTACATAGTATTACAATGTCCCAGAAGTGTCGTCAAGTTATAAAATACGCATTATCATAAACGATCATAAATATAATCCTGAAGCATACTGACAGTGTTGTCAATTTGTCAAACGTCCAACTTCACTTTATCTTTCCTAATGCGACATTAAAAGAAACTTGCACAGTGATTACAAAGTTACAACTCGCTATTTATAACCACCAAGAAAACTTTCAACATAGAAACAACTACTCACTTTTTCGTTTGCGTGATGGTCACGCTCTTCGAGGGTTTTTTCTTGAACATTTTGCCAGCGGGACGACTCGGATTCTTCTCCCGTAAACACCTGTCTCTTCGTGTGCTTCTCTCTGTGAAGATATCCCGTTGGTTACAGGTGGGCGTCTTTCTGAGTTCTCTGGTATGTTCTCGCTCTTCCTCGGACAGGTAGGTATGCCCCAGTACGCTCCACACGCACAAATGGGAAAGTCAAATGATGAGATGTTTCAGGCGACGCCCACTAGCGCTAATTCCTTCCAGCAGTCAGTCAGCACAGGAAAAGTGATCCGCAGTAAAGGAGGAGGTGCTGTGGATTTCTCCCTGTATGTGTTACATACCTGTCACCTATGAACGCGTGGGCGGGGCTGGCATTTATATTTTCCATACAGGTGACAGGTGGATATTGCACCTTTTAGGTATGGACATTGCTACTATGTTATCAACACATTGCCATTTGCTCAGATGAAAATGCAACTACCAGTGTTTGAGAGCAGTCAACGCAGTGTTCAAAAGCAAATCTATGTTATTACAGGTTGTTATTACAGGTACAGGTCAGACTGGTAATACATTGACATATTGACTACAGGTCAGGGTGTAATACATTGATATATTGGTTACAGGTCAGACTGTAATACATTGATATATTGGCTACAGGTCAGACTGTAATACATTGATATATTGGTTACAGGTCAGACTGTAATACATTGATATATTGGTTACAGGTCAGGGTGTAATACATTGATATATTGACTACAGGTCAGGTGTAATACATTGATATATTGGTTACAGGTCAGACTGTAATACATTGATATATTGGTTACAGGTCAGACTGTAATACATTGATATATTGGTTACAGGTCAGGGTGTAATACATTGATATATTGGTTACAGGTCAGACTGTAATACATTGATATATTGGTTACAGGTCAGACTGTAATACATTGATATATTGGTTACAGGTCAGACTGTAATACATTGATATATTGGTTACAGGTCAGACTGTAATACATTGATATATTGGCTACAGGTCAGACTGTAATACATTGATATATTGGTTACAGGTCAGACTGTAATACGTTGATATATTGGCTACAGGTCAGACTGTAATACATTGATATATTGGTTACAGGTCAGACTGTAATACATTGATATATTGGCTACAGGTCAGACTGTAATACATTGATATATTGGTTACAGGTCAGGGTGTAATACATTGATATATTGGCTACAGGTCAGGGTGTAATACATTGACACAAGTTGAGGCACTGCATCTCAGTGCTTGAGGCGTCATTACAGACACCCTGGTTCGAATCCAGGCTGTATCACAATCGGCCGTGATTGGGAGTCATATAGGGCGGTGCACAATTGGCCCAGCGTCGTCCGGGTT
>NW_026290031.1:60000-81113 GCF_023373465.1 Oncorhynchus keta
TGTGTGTGCTGGGCTGCTGACAGAGATGTGACATGTGTGTGGGCTGCTGGCAGAGATAATGGTGCTGGGTGGAGGCTGTGTGTGAGGTTGTGTGCTGGGCTGCTGGCAGAGATAACAGTGACATGTCAGATGGATGGTGACATGGGCTGATAACAGCATGACATGTCAGTGCTGGGCTGCTGACCCTCCCCTCCCAGACCCATCAGTGCTGGGCTGCTGCTGAGATAATGGTCAACAGCTGTCAGACCACCATTGTTCCCTGCATCACAGATAACAGGTGTCAGATGGACAGAGATCAGGACATGTCTGGGCTGCTGGCAGAGATAATGGTGCTGGGCTGCTGGCAGAGATAACATGGTGACATGTCAGTGCTGGGCTGCTGACAGAGATAATGGTGCTGGGCTGCTGCAGAGATAATGGGTTGGGCTGCTGGCAGAGATAACAGTGACATGTCAGTGCTGGGCTGCTGACAGAGATAATGGTGCTGGTGCTGCTGGCAGAGATAACAGTGCTGGGCTGCTGACAGAGATAATGGTGCTGGGCTGCTGGCAGAGATAATGGGGTTGGGCTGCTGGCAGAGATAACAGTGACATGTCAGTGCTGGGCTGCTGACAGAGATAATGGTGACATGTCAGTGCTGGGCTGCTGGCAGAGATAATGGTGACATGTCAGTGCTGGGCTGCTGGCAGAGATAATGGTTACATGTCAGTGCTGGGCTGCTGACAGAGATAATGGTGACATGTCAGTGCTGGGCTGCTGACAGAGATAATGGTGACATGTCAGTGCTGGGCTGCTGACAGAGATAATGGTGACATGTCAGTGCTGGGCTGCTGGCAGAGATAATGGTTACATGTCAGTGCTGGGCTGCTGACAGAGATAATGGTGCTGGGCTGCTGCTGGCAGAGATAACAGTGACATGTCAGTGCTGGGCTGCTGGCAGAGATAATGGTGACATGTCAGTGCTGGGCTGCTGACAGAGATAATGGTGACATGTCAGTGCTGGGCTGCTGACAGAGATAATGGTGACATGTCAGTGCTGGGCTGCTGGCAGAGATAATGGTGACATGTCAGTGCTGGGCTGCTGGCAGAGATAATGGTGACATGTCAGTGCTGGGCTGCTGACAGAGATAATGGTGACATGTCAGTGCTGGGCTGCTGGCAGAGATAATGGTGACATGTCAGTGCTGGGCTGCTGACAGAGATAATGGTGACATGTCAGTGCTGGGCTGCTGACAGAGATAATGGTGCTGGACTGCTGGCAGAGATAACAGTGACATGTCAGTGCTGGGCTGCTGGCAGAGATAACAGTGACATGTCAGTGCTGGGCTGCTGAGAGAGATAATGGTGACATGTCAGTGCTGGGCTGCTGACAGAGATAACAGTGACATGTCAGTGCTGGGCTGCTGACAGAGATAACAGTGACATGTCAGTGCTGGGCTGCTGGCAGAGATAACAGTGACATGTCAGTGCTGGGCTGCTGACAGAGATAATGGTGCTGGGCTGCTGGCAGAGATAACAGTGACATGTCAGTGCTGGGCTGCTGACAGAGATAATGGTGACATGTCAGTGCTGGGCTGCTGACAGAGATAATGGTGACATGTCAGTGCTGGGCTGCTGACAGAGATAATGGGGACATGTCAGTGCTGGGCTGCTGCAGAGATTTTGGTGACATGTCAGTGCTGGGCTGCTGGCAGAGATAATGGTGACATGTCAGTGCTGGGCTGCTGGCAGAGATAATGGTGACATGTCAGTGCTGGGCTGCTAATGGTGCAGAGATAATGGTGACATGTCAGTGCTGGCTGGGCTGCTGACAGAGATAATGACATGTCAGTGGCAGAGACATGTCAGTGCTGGGCTGCTGGCAGATAATAATGGTGACATGTCAGTGCTGGGCTGCTGACAGAGATAATGGTGACATGTCAGTGCTGGGCTGCTGACAGAGATAATGGTGACATGTCAGTGTGCTGGGCTGCTGACAGAGATAATGGTGCTGGAATGCTGGCAGAGATAATGAGTGACATGTCAGTGCTGGGCTGCTGCTGGGCTGCTGCAGAGATAATGGTGACATGTCAGTGCTGGGCTGCTGACAGAGATAATGGTGACATGTCAGTGCTGGGCTGCTGTCTGAGAGATAATGGTGACATGTCAGTGCTGGGCTGCTGACAGAGATAACAGTGACATGTCAGTGCTGGGCTGCTGACAGAGATAACAGTGACATGTGTGCAGGACTCAACACAGAGATGAGACATGTCAGGGCTGGGCTGCTGGCAGAGATAATGGTGCTGGGCCCAGCAGGATAACAGTGACATGTCAGAACATTGGGCTGCTGAGCTTGTCCCACAGAATGACATTCACTAAGTGCTGGGCTGCCTAGTAGTTCAAAGATAATCTGGCAGATATAATGTGACATTTGTGCTGGCTATATTTTGTGATGTCAGTGCTGGGTGCTTCATAGATATGACATGTGTGTGGGTGCTGTGGTGACATGTTGCTGCTGCTGTGTGTGTGTGTTGGGCTATCAGAGAATGGTTACATGTCAGTGCTGGGCTGCTGACAGAGATGTGGTTGTGTGTGTGTGGGGTGACAGAGGGTGTGTGTGTGTTTATATATGGTGACATGTCAGTTTGCTGTGGGTTGTCAGAGTTCCTGTGTTTGGACTGTTATGTCCCTCTCTATTCCAGAGAAGTCTCATGTTATACGGCTGGTTGATAATGGTGACATGGGTCACAACCTGTCATAATGGTCTGGCCCCTAGAGCATGTCAGCTCAAGTTCATTTGTCAGGCTGTCCGACCGTGCTGACAGAGATAACAGTGACATGTGTGTGTGTGTGTGTAGACTCTTGAATGATTGTGTGGGTACTGGCATAAACTGTCAGGTTTACCAGTCAAGTATCAACATGTGGTCTCTGCTGACAGAGATTACATTATTCAGACCTGACATAATCAGCCATGTGGTCTGTGAAGATATTTTTGTGTGTGTGAGTGTAGGTGCTGACAGAGTAACAGTGACATGTCAGTGGTGCTGTGACAGAGTCCAGTGACAGAGATAATGGTGACATGTCAGTGCTGGGCTGAGTCAGTGTGTGGTGAGATGTCAGTGCAGTGTGGGGTACATGTCAGTGCTGGCTGTAGAGTCCAGTGTGTGGGTCTGTCAGAGATAATGGTGCTGGGCTGTGTGCGTAGACAGTCCAGTGCTGGGCTGCTGGCAGTGTGTGGGTGAGTGCTGGGCAGTGTCAGTGGGTAACAGTGAGTCCAGTGTGTGTCAGTGGACATGTGGGCTGGGCTGCTCAGAGATAATGTGTGGGTAACAGTCCAGTGCTGCTGCTGGTAGAGATAACAGTGCTGTGTGCTGTGACAGAGATAATGGTGCTGGGCTGCTGTCAGTGTAATGGGTTGGGAGTCCAGTGTGTGGGGTAGTGGTGCTGGGGGCAGAGTCAGTGTGTGGGTAGGCTGCTGACAGAGTGTGACATGTCAGTGCTGGGCTGTGTGGGCAGAGTCAGTGTGCTGTGGGTATGGTGACATGTCAGTGCTGGGTGTGGGAGAGAATGGTTAGTGTCAGTGCTGTGCTGCTGACAGAGATAATGGTTAGAGTCAGTGCTGTGTGCTGACAGGATAGAGACATGTCAGTGTGTGCTGGTAGAGTGGTGACATGTCAGTGCTGGGTAGAGTCCATGTCAGTGTGCTGGGTAGATAATGGTGCTCAGAGATAATGGTGACATGTCAGATCTGGGTGTGTGCAGAGATAATGGTGACATGTCAGTGTGGGTGGGATAATGGTGACAGAGTGTCTGTGTGTGGGTAGCTGTCAGTGTTTGGGGTGGCAGAGATAACAGTGACATATCAGTGTGTGGGTAGAATGGTGCTGGGCAGTGTGTGGGTAGATGTCAGTGCTGTGGATGGACATGTCAGTGCTGGGCTGCTACAGATCCAGACATGTGTGGGCTAGATGGTGACATGTCAGTGCTGTGTGACAGAGATAATGGTGTGGGCTGCTGTCAGAGATCTGTGTGTGGGCTAGAGCTGCTGACAGTAATGGTGACAGTCCAGTGTGGGCTGCTGTCAGAGATAAGTGTGTGGGTACAGTCAGTGTGTGTGGGTAGAGATCCAGTGTGTCAGAATAAGGTAGATGTCAGGTGCTGTGGCAGAGATCCAGTGACATGTCTGTGCTGTGTGGGTCAGAGTCCCCAGTGTGTGTAGGTAGAGTCAGTGTGTGGTCAGAGATAGAGTGTCAGTGTGTGGGTCTCTCTCTCAGTCAGTGTGTCATCCTTTCTATCGAGTCAGTGTGTTCAGAACATTAGAGTGAGCAGTGTGTGGGTAGAGTCAGTGTGTGGGTCAAGAGTCAGTGGCAATGTGGTTTGAGTCCAGTGTGTGGGTAGAGTCAGTGTGTGGGTAGATATCCAGTGTGTGGGTAGAGTCAGTGTGTTGGTAGAGTCAGTGTGTGGGTCAGAGTTCCAGTGTGTGGGTGAAGAGTCCAGTGTTATACGGGTAGAGTCCAGTGTGTGGGTAGAGTCCAGTGTTTGGGTCAGGCTGTCCAGTGTGTGGGTGAGTCCAGTGTGTGGTGTGTGTAGACTCCAGTGTGTGGGTAAACTGTCCAGAGTCAACAGTCTTGTTTGGCAGTTTTGTTTAGCAGTCTTGTTTAGTCTTGTTTAGCTGTCTTGTTTAGCTGTCTTGTTTAGCAGTCTTGTTAGCAGTCAGTCTTGTTTAGCAGTCTTGTTTGGCAGTTTTGTTTAGCAGTCTTGTTTAGTCTTGTTTAGCTGTCTTGTTTAGCAGTCTTGTTTGGCAGTTTTGTTTAGCAGTCTTGTTTATTCTTGTTTAGCAGTCTTGTTTAGCAGTCTTGTTTAGCAGAGAGAACAGTCTGTGGTTTGGCACCTCTTGCCATTCGGTAGCAGTCTTGTTTAGCAGTCTTGTTTAGTCTTGCCGTTAGCAGTCTTGTTTGGCAGTCTTGTTTAGCAGTCTTGTTTAGTCTTGTTTAGCAGTCTTGTTTAGCAGTCTTGTTTAGTCTTGTTTAGCAGTCTTGTTTAGCAGTCTTGTTTAGCAGTCTTGTTTAGTCTGTGGTCTTACAGCTTGGGATTAGAAGCTGTTCAGGGTCTCTTATTGGTTCCAGTCTGGTTTAAAAGTCTGTGTCTTGGTAACGCTTGCCGTTCAGAGGTAGCAGTTCGGTAGCAGAGAGAACAGTCTGTGGCTTGGTACCGCTTGCCGTTCGGTAGCAGAGAGAACAGTCTGTGGCTTGGTACCGCTTGCCGTTCGGTAGCAGAGAGAACAGTCTGTGGCTTGGGTGACTGGATGTGGTCTTTCACATCGTCCGGTATAGAGGTCCTGGATGGCAAGAAGCTGGGTCAGTAAACCGCACTACCCTCTGTAGTGCCTTGTGGTCGGATACCAAGCAGTTTCCATACTAAGCGGTGATGTAGCCAGGCAAGATGCTCTCGATGGTGCAGCTCTAGAACTTCTTGAGGATCTGAGGGCCTGTACCGTTACACTGGCCCCATCAGTAGTGCATAATGTAGGTCTTACATGGAGGGGTACATAATGTCTCTCAGGTTAGAATCCATGGGGGTACTGTCCATTCTGTCTCTCTCTCTCTCTCTCTCTCTCTCTCTCTCTCTCTCTCTCTCTCTCTCTCTCTCTCTCTCTCTCTCTCTCTCTCTCTCTGTCTCTCTCTCTCTCTCTCTCTCTCTCTCTCTCTCATTCTCTCTCTCTCTTCTCTCTCTGTCTCTCTCTCTGTCTCTCTCTCTCTATCTATATTCTACTGTAGTATCATGATGTAATCTAATGTCTGGAGGTAACAAAGAGGAAGGTATTTGTTAGAGATAGGGTGGTGTTCTGTATTGTGGTTTCATGGTAATAAACCTGCATGCCATCGTGAGTCACTGGAATGTCTGGTTTGAACGTGCCTTCAGTAAACTGGTGGAACTGCATTGTAGAAGCATTCTCCTTCTGCGTTCAGGTAACAGATCTCATTGACTGGGTGGAGGGGTGGACAGGTTCATGTCGCTAACATTTAAACAATTCTGGGGAGGGGTTTTGTTCAGTGGAGGATGGTATCGGCAGATGAGAGTTAAAGACATGTTTCTCTGGGGTGGTGCTGTGTTGGTTCCTGTGAACCATATGGATTGTGACTCTTTTGTATTCTACTGCTATGTACACATCTCTCTCTCTCTGTAAACCTGATATAATCCACTTTGCTGTAGCTCCACCCCTCCTCCCCTCTCCTTACCTGGTAGGATTCCACCTGCGTGGGCGTGGAGGACAGCCAGGTGTGTTGACTGTGTGGATGCCACCCTCACATCACTACAGAACATAATGCCATGCGGCAGGTGTACCTGCCTCAGGTGTGTCTCAGGGTAGTGCATACAGACACATAGATCCCACACCTGTTCCATACAGGCTCCATGTCAAGTGCAGGCATTTTACTGCTGACATGGTGAAATAAAAAGGATTTCAATGTGATTGAAGTTGTAGCTATGGAAGGGGTGTCAGGACTGTTGTTGCTATGGAAGGGGGTGTCAGGACTGTTGTTGTTGCTATGGAAGGGGTGTCAGGACTGTTGTTGCTATGGAAGGGGTGTCAGGACTGTTGTTGCTATGGAAGGGGTGTCTTTGTAGTGCTACAGGTTGAACCAGGACTGTTGTTGCTATGGAAGGGGTGTCTTTGTAGTGCTACAGGTTGAACCAGGACTGTTGTTGCTATGGAAGGGGTGTCTTTGTTTTGCTACAGGTTGAACCAGGTCTGTTGTAGCTATGGAAGGGGTGTCTGTGTAGTGCTACAGGTTGAACCAGGACTGTTGTAGCTATGGAAGGGGTGTGTCTGTGTAGTGCATCTCAACAGCAGGAGTTTCCCCAATAAGACCAAAGACACAGATACATTTTTCTCCCACAGCAGAGGTGTGCCACACACACACACACACACTAAAAAATGTGACAAGCCCTATTTGCATCTATGCAATGCTTCCTTGGCAACCCTGTGACTCCGCCTCAAAATGGTGACCCGTCCAATGCAGGGAGTATGATCACCTATAAGATACTCTCTGTGTGGAGTCAGAGTTATTTCCCCACATGATTATCTTCTAGAAAGGTGATGATGGTCAATACTATTATCAGGTATGAAGGTAAGACCCAGATGCAGACAACAATGTTGAATTAATAATGGTTTAACAACCCACCAGGGGCCGATAATAGACAGGTCAGGGTCAGGCAGGGGTCAGTAAACCAGAGGTTTAACAACCCACCAGGGGCCGATAATAGACAGGTCAGGGTCAGGCAGGGGTCAGTAAACCAGAGGTTTAACAACCCACCAGGGGCCGATAATAGACAGGTCAGGGTCAGACAGGGGTCAGTAAACCAGAGGTTTAATAACCCACCAGGGGCCGATAATAGACAGGTCAGGGTCAGGCAGGGGTCAGTAAACCAGAGGTTTAACAACCCACCAGGGGCCGATAATAGACAGGTCAGGGTCAGGCAGGGGTCAGTAAACCAGAGGTTTAATAACCCACCAGGGGCCGATAATAGACAGGTCAGGGTCAGGCAGGGGTCAGTAAACCAGAGGTTTAATAACCCACCAGGGGCCAATAATAGACAGGTCAGGGTCAGGCAGGGGTCAGTAAACCAGAGGTTTAATAACCCACCAGGGGCCGATAATAGACAGGTCAGGGTCAGGCAGGGGTCAGTAAACCAGAGGTTTAATAACCCACCAGGGGCCGATAATAGACAGGTCAGGGTCAGGCAGGGGTCAGTAAACCAGAGGTTTAACAACCCACCAGGGGCCGATAATAGACAGGTCAGGGTCAGGCAGGGGTCAGTAAACCAGAGGTTTAACAACCCACCAGGGGCCGATAATAGACAGGTCAGGGTCAGGCAGGGGTCAGTAAACCAGAGGTTTAACAACCCACCAGGGGCCGATAATAGACAGGTCAGGGTCAGGCAGGGGTCAGTAAACCAGAGGTTTAACAACCCACCAGGGGCCGATAATAGACAGGTCAGGGTCAGGCAGGGGTCAGTAAACCAGAGGTTTAATAACCCAC
This sequence comes from Oncorhynchus keta, assembly GCF_023373465.1. NCBI lineage: Eukaryota > Metazoa > Chordata > Actinopteri > Salmoniformes > Salmonidae > Oncorhynchus > Oncorhynchus keta. The sequence goes on from NW_026290031.1 coordinate 68,022, forward strand.
CAGGGGCCGATAATAGACAGGTCAGGGTCAGGCAGGGGTCAGTAAACCAGAGGTTTAACAACCCACCAGGGGCCGATAATAGACAGGTCAGGGTCAGGCAGGGGTCAGTAAACCAGAGGTTTAACAACCCACCAGGGGCCGATAATAGACAGATCAGGGTCAGGCAGGGGTCAGTAAACCAGAGGTTTAACAACCCACCAGGGGCCGATAATAGACAGGTCAGGGTCAGGCAGGGGTCAGTAAACCAGAGGTTTAATAACCCACCAGGGGCCGATAATAGACAGGTCAGGGTCAGGCAGGGGTCAGTAAACCAGAGGTTTAACAACCCACCAGGGGCCGATAATAGACAGGTCAGGGTCAGACAGGGGTCAGTAAACCAGAGGTTTAATAATCCACCAGGGGCCGATAATAGACAGGTCAGGGTCAGGCAGGGGTCAGTAAACCAGAGGTTGGGCAACGGTACCGGTCAGCAGGCAGATAATAGACAGGTCAGGGTCAGGCAGGGGTCAGTAAACCAGAGGTTGGGCAGATAATAGACAGGTCAGGGTCAGGCAGGGGGTCAGTAAACCAGAGGTGGGGCAGATAATAGACAGGTCAGGGTCAGGCAGGGGTCAGTAAACCAGAGGTGGGGCCGATAATAGACAGGTCAGGGTCAGGCAGGGTCAGTAAACCAGAGGTTTAATAACCCACCAGGGGCCGATAATAGACAGGTCAGGGTCAGGCAGGGGTCAGTAAACCAGAGGTTTAATAACCCACCAGGGGCCGATAATAGACAGGTCAGGGTCAGGCAGGGGTCAGTAAACCAGAGGTTTAATAACCCACCAGGGGCCGATAATAGACAGGTCAGGGTCAGGCAGGGGTCAGTAAACCAGAGGTTTAATAGACCCACCAGGGGCCGATAATAGACAGGTCAGGGTCAGGCATAATAGACAGGTCAGGGTCAGGCAGGGGTCAGTAGGTCAGTAAACCAGAGGTTTAATAACCCACCAGGGGCCGATAATAGACAGGTCAGGGTCAGGCAGGGGTCAGTAAACCAGAGGTTTAATAACCCACCAGGGGCCGATTATAGACAGGTCAGGGTCAGGCAGGGGTCAGTAAACCAGAGGTTGGGCAACAGGTAGGGTCCAGGGGTCAGTAAACCAGAGGCAGATAATAGACAGGTCAGGGTCAGGCAGGGGTCAGTAAACCAGAGGTTGGGCAGATAATAGACAGGTCAGAGAGGCAGGGGTCAGTAAACCAGAGGTGGGGCAGATAATAGACAGGTCAAGACGGGCAGGGGTCAGTACACCAGAGGTGGGGCAGGATCAGGCAGGGGCAGGTAGGCTCAGGCAGAGTGGTCAGGTAGGCTCAGGCAGAGTGGTCAGGCAGAGTGGTAGGCAGGCTCAGGCAGAGTGGTCAGGTAGGCTCAGGCAGAGTGGTCAGGCAGGCGGTCTCAGGCAGGACAGGCAAGGGTCAGGGTCAGGCAGAGGTCAGGTAATCTAGAGGTGCTCAGGCAGAGTGGTAGGCTCAGGCAGTGGGTGGTCAGGCAGGCTCAGGCAGAGTGGTCAGGCAGAGTGGTCAGGCAGGCTCAGGCAGAGTGGTCAGGCAGAGTGGTCAGGCAGAGTGGTCAGGCAGGCTCAGGCAGAGTGGTCAGGCAGAGTGGTCAGGCAGGCTCAGGCAGAGTGGTCAGGCAGAGTGGTCAGGCAGAGTGGTGGTCAGGCAGAGTGGTGGTCAGGCAGAGTGGTCAGGCAGAGTGGTCAGGCAGGCTCAGGCAGAGTGGTCAGGCAGGTGGTCAGGCAGGCTCAGGCAGAGTGGTCAGGCAGGCTCAGGCAGAGTGGTCAGGCAGGCTCAGGCAGAGAGGTGGTCAGGCAGAGTGGTCAGGCAGGCTCAGGCAGAGTGGTCAGGTAGGCTCAGGCAGAGTGGTCAGGCAGAGTGGTCAGGCAGAGTGGTCAGGCAGGCTCAGGCAGAGTGGTCAGGCAGGCGGGCTCAGAGTCAGGACAGGCAAGGGTCAAAACCAGGAGGGCGAGAAAAAGAGAGACGGGGAAATGCAGGAGCTGAGACACAAAAAACGCTGGTTGACTTGAACAAACAAAGACGAACTGGCAACAGACGAACAGAACAGGTATAAATACACAGGGGATAAAGGAGAAGATGGGCGACACCTGGAGGGGGATCGGAGACAATCACAAAGATGGGTGAAACAGATCAGGGTGTGACAGTACACCCCCCCAACCCCTCTATAGGCTCCACCTGGGTTCCTACCTGTGATCCTACCTGGGCGCATACCTGGAGATGGGCGGAGACAATCACAAAGACAGGTGAAACAGATCAGGATGTGACAGTACACCCCCAACCCCTCTAGAGGCTCCACCTGGGATCCTACCTGGGTACATACCTGGGATCCTACCTGGGTACATACCTGGGATCCTACCTGGGTACATACCTGGGATCCTACCTGGTACATCCTACCTGGGTACATACCTGGGATGCCTACCTGGGATCCTACCTGGGTACATACCTGGGATCATACCTGGTATCCTACCTGGGTACATACCTGGGATCCTACCTGGGTACATACTACCTGGGATCCTACCTGGGTTCCTACCTGGGATCCTACCTGGGTACATACCTGGGATCCTACCTGGTATCCTACCTGGGTACATACCTGGGATCCTACCTGGGATCCTACCTGGGTACATACCTGGGATCCTACCTGGGTACATACCTGGGATCCTACCTGGATCCTACCTGGGTACATACCTGGGATCCTACCTGGTACATACCTGGATCCTACCTGGGATCCTACCTGGGATCCTACCTGGGATCCTACCTGGGTACATACCTGGGATCCTACCTGGGTACATACCTGGGATCCTACCTGGTATCCTACCTGGGTACATACCTGGGATCCTACCTGGGATCCTACCTGGGTACATACCTGGGATCCTACCTGATGTCCTACCTGGGATCCTACCTGGGATCCTACCTGGGTACATACCTGGGATCCTACCTGGGATCCTACCTGGGATCCTACCTGGGATCCTACCTGGGATCCTACCTGGGATCCTACCTGGGATCCTACCTGGGATCCTACCTGGGATCCTACCTGGGATCCTACCTGGGATTCTACCTGGTTGACCTGGTTGGGTGTCAGCGGTGGAAGTCGGCGATGAGGGCCGGGTCCAGGATGTCTTTAGCGGGGACCCGGCACCTCTCCTCCGGACCAGAACCCCCAGTCAACCAGGTACTGAAACCCCTGACCCGAGGTGGAACACCCAGGATGCATCTCACCCGGTATGCAGGATGGCCATCGATGACACGGGGAGGAGGGGTGGGCCTGAAAACAGAAGACAAAGTGCTGTGAGAAACGGGCTTAATCCTAGACACATGGGATGTAGGGTGAATACGGAGGGTACGGGTTAACAGCAGACCAATAGCAGCGGGGCTGATGGATATAGAGATGGGGAACGGACCAATGAAATGGGGGGAAAGTTAATGGGACTCCACCAAGAGGGTCAATTCAATCTACAGTCCTACTGGGTCTCATCTCACTGCCTCAAGGCCCAAGAGGCCAATTCAATCTACAGTCCTACTGGGTCTCATCTCACTGCCTCAAGGCCCAAGAGGTCAATTCAATCTACAGTCCTAATGGGTCTCATCTCACTGCCTCAAGGCCCAAGAGGCCAATTCAATCTCCAGTCATACTGGGTCTCATCTCACTGCCTCAAGGCCCAAGAGGACTTGAGTGTGAGGATAGCTGGTTCACTGTTAAGTCCTTAACAGATATCAAATTAACTTTACCATTCATACACAGAGTGCTTCAGGGTAATGAACTGTGTCATTCATACTCAGAGAGCTTCAGGGTAATGAACTGTGTCATTCCTACTCAGAGAGCTTCAGGGTAATGAACTGTGTCATTCCTACTCAGAGATTCAGGGAAAGTATGGCTCCTCATACTGGAGTTTCTAAACTACTGTGAATGTGACACCATCCAGAATTCCAGTAATGTCTGAATAGATCGTTCCAGAGTGATTTCACCAGCAGCATTGGGTGAGTGGAGAAATAGACAAAACTGACCTCGCATTGTGTTGGCCAACCTAGAGACCCAGAACAAAGGCATCAGGCCCAGATCCAGCCAATCCAAAACCCCTGTGTGTGTTTGTGGAGTGTGACTGTGTTTGTGCACCAGCGTGTGTATGTGTGACCCAACAAGTAGGCCCGGCTCCACATCCAGCAAACACCCAAAGCCTCCCAAGCCCCCTGGGATAGTTAAAGTGCTGTCCACAAAATCCTGTCCTGTCCCTCCGTCCGGGCCCACTAAACCCACCAGCCTGACCAGTGGGTGGGCTGACCGGGCCCACGGCCAAATCCACATCACACACACACACACACACACACACACACACACACACACACACACACACACACACACACACACACACACACACACACACACACACACACACACACACACACACACACACACACACTGCAGGCCACGTGGCCAAATCTCCATCAGACAGACAAAGGAACCCCTATCAGCTGGCATCAGACACACAGCCCTGCTAAAGCCCACAGAGGTTATCAGCCTCTATTAGCTTCTGTTGTTAACTAGGTCCGTTCTGTTTACGTGTCTCATGTCAGGTTGTAGTGATGGTTATATGGTGTCAGGTTGTAGTGATGGTTATATGGTGTCAGGTTGTAGTGATGGTTATATGGTGTCAGGTTGTAGTGATGGTTATATGGTGTCTGTCAGGTTGTAGTGATGGTTATATGGTGTCTGTCAGGTTGTAGTGATGGTTATATGGTGTCTGTCAGGTTATAGTGATGGTTATATGGTGTCTGTCAGGTTGTAGTGATGGTTATATGGTGTCTGTCAGGTTGTAGTGATGGTTATATGGTGTCAGGTTGTAGTGATGGTTATATGGTGTCAGGTTGTAGTGATGGTTATATGGTGTCTGTCAGGTTATAGTGATGGTTATATGGTGTCTGTCAGGTTATAGTGATGGTTATATGGTGTCTGTCAGGTTGTAGTGATGGTTATATGGTGTCTGTCAGGTTGTAGTGATGGTTATATGGTGTCTGTCAGGTTATAGTGATGGTTATATGGTGTCTGTCAGGTTGTAGTGATGGTTATATGGTGTCTGTCAGGTTGTAGTGATGGTTATATGGTGTCTGTCAGGTTGTAGTGATGGTTATATGGTGTCTGTCAGGTTGTAGTGATGGTTATATGGTGTCTGTCAGGTTATAGTGATGGTTATATGGTGTCTGTCAGGTTGTAGTGATGGTTATATGGTGTCTGTCAGGTTATAGTGATGGTTATATGGTGTCTGTCAGGTTGTAGTGATGGTTATATGGTGTCTGTCAGGTTGTAGTGATGGTTATATGGTGTCAGGTTGTAGTGATGGTTATATGGTGTCTGTCAGGTTATAGTGATGGTTATATGGTGTCTGTCAGGTTGTAGTGATGGTTATATGGTGTCTGTCAGGTTGTAGTGATGGTTATATGGTGTCAGGTTGTAGTGATGGTTATATGGTGTCTGTCAGGTTGTAGTGATGGTTATATGGTGTCTGTCAGGTTGTAGTGATGGTTATATGGTGTCTGTCAGGTTGTAGTGATGGTTATATGGTGTCTGTCAGGTTGTAGTGATGGTTATATGGTGTCTGTCAGGTTGTAGTGATGGTTATATGGTGTCTGTCAGGTTGTAGTGATGGTTATATGGTGTCTGTCAGGTTGTAGTGATGGTTATATGGTGTCTGTCAGGTTGTAGTGATGGTTATATGGTGTCTGTCAGGTTGTAGTGATGGTTATATGGTGTCTGTCAGGTTGTAGTGATGGTTATATGGTGTCTGTCTGGTTGTAGTGATGGTTATATGGTGTCTGTCAGGTTGTAGTGATGGTTATATGGTGTCTGTCAGGTTGTAGTGATGGTTATATGGTGTCAGGTTGTAGTGATGGTTATATGGTGTCAGGTTGTAGTGATGGTTATATGGTGTCTGTCAGGTTGTAGTGATGGTTATATGGTGTCTGTCAGGTTGTAGTGATGGTTATATGGTGTCTGTCTGGTTGTAGTGATGGTTATATGGTGTCTGTCTGGTTGTAGTGATGGTTATATGGTGTCTGTCAGGTTGTAGTGATGGTTATATGGTGTCAGGTTGTAGTGATGGTTACATGGTGTCTGTCAGGTTGTAGTGATGGTTACATGGTGTCAGGTTGTAGTGATGGTTATATGGTGTCTGTCTGGTTGTAGTGATGGTTATATGGTGTCTGTCTGGTTGTAGTGATGGTTATATGGTGTCTGTCAGGTTGTAGTGATGGTTATATGGTGTCAGGTTGTAGTGATGGTTATATGGTGTCAGGTTGTAGTGATGGTTATATGGTGTCTGTCAGGTTGTAGTGATGGTTATATGGTGTCAGGTTGTAGTGATGGTTATATGGTGTCAGGTTGTAGTGATGGTTATATGGTGTCAGGTTATAGTGATGGTTATATGGTGTCAGGTTGTAGTGATGGTTATATGGTGTCAGGTTGTAGTGATGGTTATATGGTGTCTGTCAGGTTATAGTGATGGTTATATGGTGTCTGTCAGGTTGTAGTGATGGTTATATGGTGTCTGTCAGGTTATAGTGATGGTTATATGGTGTCTGTCAGGTTATAGTGATGGTTATATGGTGTCTGTCAGGTTGTAGTGATGGTTATATGGTGTCAGGTTGTAGTGATGGTTATATGGTGTCTGTCTGGTTGTAGTGATGGTTATATGGTGTCTGTCAGGTTGTAGTGATGGTTATATGGTGTCTGTCAGGTTGTAGTGATGGTTATATGGTGTCTGTCAGGTTGTAGTGATGGTTATGTGGTGTCAGGTTGTAGTGATGGTTATATGGTGTCTGTCAGGTTGTAGTGATGGTTATATGGTGTCTGTCAGGTTATAGTGATGGTTATATGGTGTCAGGTTATAGTGATGGTTATATGGTGTCAGGTTGTAGTGATGGTTACATGGTGTCAGGTTGTAGTGATGGTTATATGGTGTCTGTCAGGTTGTAGTGATGGTTATATGGTGTCTGTCAGGTTGTAGTGATGGTTATATGGTGTCTGTCAGGTTGTAGTGATGGTTATATGGTGTCTGTCAGGTTGTAGTGATGGTTATATGGTGTCAGGTTGTAGTGATGGTTATATGGTGTCTGTCAGGTTGTAGTGATGGTTATATGGTGTCTGTCAGGTTGTAGTGATGGTTATATGGTGTCTGTCAGGTTATAGTGATGGTTACATGGTGTCAGGTTGTAGTGATGGTTATATGGTGTCAGGTTGTAGTGATGGTTATATGGTGTCAGGTCGTAGTGATGGTTACATGGTGTCAGGTTGTAGTGATGGTTACATGGTGTCAGGTTGTAGTGATGGTTACATGGTGTCAGGTTGTAGTGATGGTTACATGGTGTCAGGTTGTAGTGATGGTTACATGGTGTCAGGTTGTAGTGATGGTTATATGGTGTCAGGTTATAGTGATGGTTATATGGTGTCTGTCAGGTCGTAGTGATGGTTACATGGTGTCAGGTTGTAGTGATGGTTATATGGTGTCAGGTTGTAGTGATGGTTATATGGTGTCTGTCAGGTTTTAGTGATGGTTATATGGTGTCAGGTTGTAGTGATGGTTATATGGTGTCAGGTTATAGTGATGGTTACATGGTGTCAGGTTATAGTGATGGTTATATGGTGTCAGGTTGTAGTGATGGTTATATGGTGTCTGTCAGGTTATAGTGATGGTTATATGGTGTCTGCCAGGTTATAGTGATGGTTACATGGTGTCAGGTTGTAGTGATGGTTATATGGTGTCAGGTTGTAGTGATGGTTATATGGTGTCAGGTTGTAGTGATGGTTATATGGTGTCTGTCAGGTTGTAGTGATGGTTATATGGTGTCTGTCAGGTTGTAGTGATGGTTATATGGTGTCAGGTTGTAGTGATGGTTATATGGTGTCAGGTTGTAGTGATGGTTATATGGTGTCTGTCAGGTTGTAGTGATGGTTATATGGTGTCAGGTTGTAGTGATGGTTATATGGTGTCAGGTTGTAGTGATGGTTATATGGTGTCTGTCAGGTTGTAGTGATGGTTATATGGTGTCAGGTTATAGTGATGGTTATATGGTGTCTGTCAGGTTGTAGTGATGGTTATATGGTGTCAGGTTGTAGTGATGGTTATATGGTGTCAGGTTGTAGTGATGGTTATATGGTGTCAGGTTGTAGTGATGGTTATATGGTGTCTGTCAGGTTATAGTGATGGTTATATGGTGTCAGGTTGTAGTGATGGTTATATGGTGTCAGGTTGTAGTGATGGTTATATGGTGTCTGTCAGGTTGTAGTGATGGTTATATGGTGTCAGGTTGTAGTGATGGTTATATGGTGTCTGTCAGGTTGTAGTGATGGTTATATGGTGTCAGGTCGTAGTGATGGTTATATGGTGTCAGGTTGTAGTGATGGTTATATGGTGTCTGTCAGGTTGTAGTGATGGTTATATGGTGTCAGGTTGTAGTGATGGTTATATGGTGTCTGTCAGGTTGTAGTGATGGTTATATGGTGTCAGGTTGTAGTGATGGTTATATGGTGTCAGGTTATAGTGATGGTTATATGGTGTCTGTCAGGTTGTAGTGATGGTTATATGGTGTCAGGTATAGTGATGGTTATATGGTGTCAGGTTGTAGTGATGGTTATATGGTGTCTGTCAGGTTGTAGTGATGGTTATATGGTGTCTGTCAGGTTGTAGTGATGGTTATATGGTGTCTGTCAGGTTATAGTGATGGTTATATGGTCTCTGTCAGGTTATAGTGATGGTTATATGGTGTCTGTCAGGTTGTAGTGATGGTTATATGGTGTCTGTCAGGTTATAGTGATGGTTATATGGTGTCTGTCAGGTTGTAGTGATGGTTATATGGTGTCAGGTTGTAGTGATGGTTATATGGTGTCTGTCAGGTTGTAGTGATGGTTATATGGTGTCAGGTTGTAGTGATGGTTATATGGTGTCAGGTTGTAGTGATGGTTATATGGTGTCAGGTTGTAGTGATGGTTATATGGTGTCTGTCAGGTTGTAGTGATGGTTATATGGTGTCAGGTTATAGTGATGGTTATATGGTGTCTGTCAGGTTGTAGTGATGGTTATATGGTGTCTGTCAGGTTGTAGTGATGGTTATATGGTGTCAGGTTGTAGTGATGGTTATATGGTGTCTGTCAGGTTGTAGTGATGGTTATATGGTGTCAGGTTATAGTGATGGTTATATGGTGTCTGTCAGGTTATAGTGATGGTTATATGGTGTCTGTCAGGTTGTAGTGATGGTTATATGGTGTCTGTCAGGTTGTAGTGATGGTTATATGGTGTCTGTCAGGTTGTAGTGATGGTTATATGGTGTCTGTCAGGTTATAGTGATGGTTATATGGTGTCAGGTTGTAGTGATGGTTATATGGTGTCTGTCAGGTTGTAGTGATGGTTATATGGTGTCTGTCAGGTTGTAGTGATGGTTATATGGTGTCTGTCAGGTTGTAGTGATGGTTATATGGTGTCTGTCAGGTTATAGTGATGGTTATATGGTGTCAGGTTGTAGTGATGGTTATATGGTGTCTGTCAGGTTGTAGTGATGGTTATATGGTGTCTGTCAGGTTGTAGTGATGGTTATATGGTGTCTGTCAGGTTGTAGTGATGGTTATATGGTGTCTGTCAGGTTGTAGTGATGGTTATATGGTGTCTGTCAGGTTGTAGTGATGGTTATATGGTGTCTGTCAGGTTATAGTGATGGTTATATGGTGTCTGTCAGGTTGTAGTGATGGTTATATGGTGTCTGTCAGGTTGTAGTGATGGTTATATGGTGTCAGGTTATAGTGATGGTTATATGGTGTCTGTCAGGTTGTAGTGATGGTTATATGGTGTCTGTCAGGTTATAGTGATGGTTATATGGTGTCAGGTTGTAGTGATGGTTATATGGTGTCAGGTTGTAGTGATGGTTATATGGTGTCTGTCAGGTTGTAGTGATGGTTATATGGTGTCTGTCAGGTTGTAGTGATGGTTATATGGTGTCAGGTTGTAGTGATGGTTATATGGTGTCTGTCAGGTTGTAGTGATGGTTATATGGTGTCTGTCAGGTTGTAGTGATGGTTATATGGTGTCTGTCAGGTTGTAGTGATGGTTATATGGTGTCTGTCAGGTTATAGTGATGGTTATATGGTGTCAGGTTGTAGTGATGGTTATATGGTGTCTGTCAGGTTGTAGTGATGGTTATATGGTGTCTGTCAGGTTGTAGTGATGGTTATATGGTGTCTGTCAGGTTGTAGTGATGGTTATATGGTGTCTGTCAGGTTGTAGTGATGGTTATATGGTGTCTGTCAGGTTGTAGTGATGGTTATATGGTGTCTGTCAGGTTGTAGTGATGGTTATATGGTGTCTGTCAGGTTGTAGTGATGGTTATATGGTGTCAGGTTGTAGTGATGGTTATATGGTGTCAGGTTGTAGTGATGGTTATATGGTGTCTGTCAGGTTGTAGTGATGGTTATATGGTGTCTGTCAGGTTGTAGTGATGGTTATATGGTGTCAGGTTGTAGTGATGGTTATATGGTGTCTGTCAGGTTGTAGTGATGGTTATATGGTGTCTGTCAGGTTGTAGTGATGGTTATATGGTGTCTGTCAGGTTGTAGTGATGGTTATATGGTGTCTGTCAGGTTGTAGTGATGGTTATATGGTGTCAGGTTGTAGTGATGGTTATATGGTGTCAGGTTGTAGTGATGGTTATATGGTGTCTGTCAGGTTGTAGTGATGGTTATATGGTGTCTGTCAGGTTGTAGTGATGGTTATATGGTGTCTGTCAGGTTGTAGTGATGGTTATATGGTGTCTGTCAGGTTGTAGTGATGGTTATATGGTGTCTGTCAGGTTGTAGTGATGGTTATATGGTGTCTGTCAGGTTGTAGTGATGGTTATATGGTGTCAGGTTGTAGTGATGGTTATATGGTGTCTGTCAGGTTATAGTGATGGTTATATGGTGTCTGTCAGGTTGTAGTGATGGTTATATGGTGTCAGGTTGTAGTGATGGTTATATGGTGTCTGTCAGGTTGTAGTGATGGTTATATGGTGTCTGTCAGGTTATAGTGATGGTTATATGGTGTCTGTCAGGTTGTAGTGATGGTTATATGGTGTCTGTCAGGTTGTAGTGATGGTTATATGGTGTCTGTCAGGTTGTAGTGATGGTTATATGGTGTCTGTCAGGTTGTAGTGATGGTTATATGGTGTCTGTCAGGTTGTAGTGATGGTTATATGGTGTCTGTCAGGTTATAGTGATGGTTATATGGTGTCTGTCAGGTTGTAGTGATGGTTATATGGTGTCAGGTTGTAGTGATGGTTATATGGTGTCAGGTTGTAGTGATGGTTATATGGTGTCTGTCAGGTTGTAGTGATGGTTATATGGTGTCAGGTTATAGTGATGGTTATATGGTGTCTGTCAGGTTGTAGTGATGGTTATATGGTGTCTGTCAGGTTGTAGTGATGGTTATATGGTGTCTGTCAGGTTGTAGTGATGGTTATATGGTGTCTGTCAGGTTGTAGTGATGGTTACATGGTGTCAGGTTGTAGTGATGGTTATATGGTGTCTGTCAGGTTGTAGTGATGGTTATATGGTGTCTGGTAATAGTGATGGTTATATGGTGTCTGGTAATAGTGATGGTTATATGGTGTCTGTCAGGTTGTAGTGATGGTTATATGGTGTCAGGTTGTAGTGATGGTTATATGGTGTCTGTCAGGTTGTAGTGATGGTTATATGGTGTCTGTCAGGTTGTAGTGATGGTTATATGGTGTCTGTCAGGTTGTAGTGATGGTTATATGGTGTCTGTCAGGTTGTAGTGATGGTTATATGGTGTCAGGTTGTAGTGATGGTTATATGGTGTCAGGTTGTAGTGATGGTTATATGGTGTCTGTCAGGTTGTAGTGATGGTTATATGGTGTCAGGTTGTAGTGATGGTTATATGGTGTCAGGTTGTAGTGATGGTTATATGGTGTCTGTCAGGTTATAGTGATGGTTATATGGTGTCAGGTTATAGTGATGGTTATATGGTGTCTGTCAGGTTGTAGTGATGGTTATATGGTGTCAGGTTGTAGTGATGGTTATATGGTGTCTGTCAGGTTATAGTGATGGTTATATGGTGTCTGTCAGGTTATAGTGATGGTTATATGGTGTCTGTCAGGTTGTAGTGATGGTTATATGGTGTCAGGTTGTAGTGATGGTTATATGGTGTCTGTCAGGTTATAGTGATGGTTATATGGTGTCAGGTTGTAGTGATGGTTATATGGTGTCTGTCAGGTTGTAGTGATGGTTATATGGTGTCAGGTTGTAGTGATGGTTATATGGTGTCTGTCAGGTTATAGTGATGGTTATATGGTGTCTGTCAGGTTATAGTGATGGTTATATGGTGTCTGTCAGGTTGTAGTGATGGTTATATGGTGTCTGTCAGGTTATAGTGATGGTTATATGGTGTCTGTCAGGTTGTAGTGATGGTTATATGGTGTCTGTCAGGTTGTAAAGACATTGTGACACCTGTGGCCTTGGAGACATTGTGACAGCTGCAGGTGTACCTGTCACAGCCACGCCTTACACAGGTATGAGAGGGGAGGGTGTGTGTGTGTGTGTGTGTGTGTATATACCTGCAAACCTGCTTGACTGAATTTGCGCCCTGACATATGCCGACCTCCTCCCTCCTTCCCCTCCTCCCTCCTTCCCCTCCTCCCTCCTCCCCCCTCCATTTTTGCATTCTGACACAGGGCAGGGCTGGTGTACTCTGCTCTCTCTCTCTGCCACCACACCCCTATACACCCCTATACACCTTACTCCACTACACTACAAAGCAGAGAGAAGAGCAAGGTCCCCTTGAATCCTGTGAGTCAACACACACACACACACACACACACACACACACACACACACACACACACACACACACACACACACACACACACACACACACACACACACACACACACACACACACACACACACACACACACACACAGCTCTGTGTCAACAAATAACTGGCTTTAATTCACTGACCGTCATCTGATTCACAATGACAGCCATTGTCAAGAGGGTGTTTGCAGAAG
>NW_026290032.1:0-5924 GCF_023373465.1 Oncorhynchus keta
GCGCTGGGCTAAAGCTACCGCTTACCAGGAACAGTACACGGACGCATAAAAGAAAGCTACAACCTCCGAGACATCAAACAAGCAAAAAGGACAATATAGGAGGAGGGTAGAATCCTATTACACCTGCTCCAATGCTAGATTGGACTAGATATGGTTTATAGTTGAACCAGAACTAGATATGGTTTATAGTTGAACCAGAACTAGAGATGGCTTATAGTTGAACCAGAACTAGAGATGGACCAGAACTAGAGATGGTTTATAGTTGGACCAGAACTAGAGTTGGTTTATAGTTGGACCAGAACTAGAGTATAGTTGGACCAGAACTAGAGTTGGTTTATAGTTGGACCAGAACTAGAGTTGGTTTATAGTTGGACCAGAACTAGAGTTGGTTTATAGTTGGACCAGAACTAGAGTTGGCTTCTATAGTTGGACCAGAACTAGAGTTGGTTTATAGTTGACCAGAACTAGAGTTGGTTTATACACCAGAACTAGAGTTGGTTTATAGCTGGACCAGAACTGAGCTATTATATTGGACCAGAACTAGAGTTGGTTTATAGTTGGACCAGAACTAGAGTTGGCTTATAGTTGACCAGAACTAGAGTTGGCTTATAGTTGGACCAGAACTAGAGCTGGACCAGAACTAGAGTTGGTTTATAGTTGATCAGAACTAGAGTTGGTTTATAGTTGGAACAGAACCAGAGTTGGACCAGAACTAGAGATGTTTATAGTTGACCAGAACTAGAGCTTGGTTTATATGGACCAGAACTAGAGTTGGTTTATAGTTGGACCAGAACTAGAGTTGGCTTTATAGTTGGACCAGAACTAGAGATGGTTTATAGTTGGACCAGAACTAGAGATGGTTTATAGTTGGACCAGAACTAGAGTTGGTTTATGCTGGACCAGAACCAGAGATGGTTTATATTGGACCAGAACTAGAGTTGGTTTATAGTTGACCAGAACTAGAGTTGGTTTATAGTTGACCAGAACCAGAGATGGCTTATAGTTGGACCAGAACTAGAGATGGTTTATAGTTGGACCAGAACTAGAGTTGGTTTATAGTTGGACCAGAACGAGAGATGGATGGACCAGAACTAGAGTTGGTTTATAGTTGACCAGAACTAGAGTTGGTTTATAGGACCAGAACTAGAGTTGGTTTATAGTTGGACCAGAACTAGAGATTGTTTATAGTTGGACCAGAACTAGAGTTGGTTTATAGTTGGACCAGAACTAGAGTTGTTTATAGTTGACCAGAACTAGAGTTGGTTTATAGTTGGACCAGAACTAGAGTTGGTTTATAGTTGGACCAGAACTAGAGATGGACCAAACATCACCCACCGTGAGTTCCTGAGTGTGAATACACCACCCACCGTGAGTTCCTGAGTGTGAATACACCACCCACCGTGAGTTCCTGAGTGTGAATACACCACCCACCGTGAGTTCCTGAGTGTGAATACACCACCCACCGTGAGTTCCTGAGTGTGAATACACCACCCACCGTGAGTTCCTGAGTGTGAATACACCACCCACCGTGAGTTCCTCCTTGACTGTGAATACACCACCCACCGTGAGTTCCTGAGTGTGAATATTATACCACCACCGTGAGTTCTGAGTGTGGAATACACCACCCACCGTGAGTTCCTGAGTGTGAATACACCACCCACCGTGAGTTCCTGAGTGTGTATACACCACCCACACGTGAGTTCCTGAGTGTGAATACACCACCCACTGTGAGTTCCTGAGTGTGAATACACCACCACCGTGAGTTCCTGAGTGTGAATACACCACCCACCGTGAGTTCGTTGATGCAAAGGCGGAGACTGGGGCCCTGTGTCCTCTGAGCTGTGTGACGAAGGACAGTTTGTTGAGGTCCCAGATGATGCAGGTCCTGTCTCTAGAACCAGACAGCCCAGGATGATACGCTGACGAGGCTGTCAGACAGGTTACTGTGTCTGTATGGCCCAGCAACGCCTGGCAGGGGAGAGGAGAGGGGAGGACATACACACATGTTAAAAACACTGGTTACTGACATGTTACATACAGGCACAGACATGCATTACACACACAAGTTAAAAGTGGCAGAGATACTATCTAATGGGGACTGTGTGTTTGTTTGGGAAGTAGTTGGATTTTACACATTTGTTACGTTACAGCCTTATATTGAAATGTCTGAAAAGCATTTTATTTCTTCAATCTACACACAATACCCCATGATGCCATCACAATACCCCATGATGCCATCACAATACCCCCATGATGCCATCACAATACCCCATAATGCCATCATAATACCCCATGACGACATCACAATAACCCATAATGACATCACAATACCCCATAATGACATCACAATACCCCATAATGACATCACAATACCAAATCAAATCAAATTTATTTATATAGCCTCGTACATCAGCTGATATCTCAAAGTGCTGTACAGAAACCCAGCCTAAAACCCCAAACAGCAAGCAATGCAGGTGTAGAAGCACGGTGGCTAGGAAAAACTCCTAGAAAGGCCAAAGCCTAGGAAGAAACCTAGAGAGGAACCAGGCTATGT
This sequence comes from Oncorhynchus keta, assembly GCF_023373465.1. Taxonomy (NCBI): domain Eukaryota; kingdom Metazoa; phylum Chordata; class Actinopteri; order Salmoniformes; family Salmonidae; genus Oncorhynchus; species Oncorhynchus keta. The sequence goes on from NW_026290032.1 coordinate 2,555, forward strand.
GGGGTGGCCAGTCCTCTACTGGCTGTGCAGTGGAGATTATAACAGAACATGGCCAAGATGTTCAAATGTTCATAAATGACCAGCATGGTCGAATAATAATAAGGCAGAACAGTTGAAACTGGAGCAGCAGCACAGCCAGGTGGACTGGGACAGCATTAGCCTCATACGACATCACAATGATGCCAAAACAAAAACAGCAGGTTTAGAAATGTTTGCAAATGTATAAAAATAATTTAAAAACATCACATTTACAAAAGTATTCAGACCCTTTACTCAGTACTGTGTTAAAACATATTTGACAGCGATTACAGCCTCAAATCTTCTTGGGTATGACACTACAAGCTTGGTACACCTGTATTTGGGGAGTTTCTCCCATTCTTCTCTGCAGATCCTCTCAAACTCTGCCAGGTTGATGAGGAGCGTCGCTGCACAGCTATTTTCATGTCTCTACAGAGACGTTCATCAGGTTCAAGTCCGTGCTCTGTTTGGGCCACTCAATGACATTCAGAGACCTGTCCAGAAGCCACTCCTCGTTATCTTGGCTGTGCTTAGGTCGCTGTCATGTTGGAAGGTGAACCTTCGCCCCCAGGCTGAGGTTCTGAGCGCTCTGGAGCAGGTTTTCATCAAGGATCTCTCTGTACTTTGCTCCGTTCATCTTTCCTCGATCCTGACTAGTCTCCCTGTCCCTGCCGCTGAAAAACATTCTCACAACACGATGCTGCCACCACCATGCTTCACTGTAGGATGGTGCCAGGTTTCCCTACAGACGTGACGCTTGGCATTCAGGCCAAAGAGTTTAATCTTGGTTTCATCAAACCAGAAAATCTTGTTTCTCATGGTCTGGAGAGACCTTTAGGTGCCTTTTCAGCCAAGCAGGCTGTCATGTTCTTTTACCTGAGGAGTGGCTTCCATCTGGCCACTCTACCATAAAGGTCTGATTGGTGGAGTGCTGCAGAGACTGTTGTCCTTCTGGAAGATTCTCCCATCTCTATACCTTACCTACAGTCACATACCTCTTTACCTCCACCTACAGTCACATACCTCTATACCTCCACCTACAGTCACATACCTCTATACCTCCACCTACAGTCACATACCTCTATACCTCCACCTACAGTCACATACCTCTTTACCTCCACCTACAGTCACATACCTCTTTACCTCCACCTACAGTCACATACCTCTATACTCTACAGTCACATACCTCTATACCTCCACCTCCAGTCACATACCTCTATACCTAGTCACATACCTCTATACCTCCAGTCACATACCTCATACCTCCAGTCACATACCTCTATACCTCCAGTCACATACCTCTATACCTCCACCTCCAGTCACATACCTCTTTACCTCCACCTACAGTCCCATACCTCTTTACACTCCACCTACAGTCCCATACCTCTATACCTCCACCTCCAGTCACATACCTCTATACCTCCAGTCACATACCTCTATACCTAGTCACATACCTCTATACCTAGTCACATACCTCTCTCTATACCTCCACCTACAGTCACATACCTCTATACCTCCACCTATAGTAACATACCTCTATACCTCCACCTACAGTCACATACCTCTATACCTCCAGTCACATACCTCTATACCTAGTCACATACTCTCTCTATACCTCCACCTACAGTCACATACCTCTATACCTCCACCTACAGTCACATACCTCTATACCTCCACCTACAGTCACATACCTCTATACCTCCACCTACAGTCACATAACTGTATACCTCCACCTCCAGTCACATACCTCTATACCTAGTCACATACCTCTATACCTCCAGTCACATACCTCTATACCTCCAGTCACATACCTCTATACCTCCACCTCCAGTCACATACCTCTATACCTCCACCTACAGTCACATACCTCTTTACCTCCACCTACAGTCCCATACCTCTTTACCTCCACCTACAGTCACATACCTCTATACCACAGTCACATACCTCTATATTCTCCAGTCACATACCTCTATACCTAGTCACATACCTCTATACCTCCAGTCACATACCTCTATACCTCCACCTCCAGTCACATACTCTATACCTCCACCTACAGTCACATACCTCTTTACCTCCACCTACAGTCCCATACCTCTTTACCTCCACCTACAGTCCCATACCTCTTTACCTCCACCTACAGTCCCATACTTATACCTCCACCTACAGTCACATACCTCCACCTACAGTCACATACCTCTATACCTCCACCTACAGTCACATACCCTATTCCGCCACCTACAGTCACATACCTCCATACTCTCCACCTACAGTCCCATACCTCTATACCTCCTCCACCTACAGTCACATACCTCCACCTACAGTCACATACCTCCACCTACAGTCACATACCTCTATACCTCCACCTACAGTCACATACCTCCACCTACAGTCACATACCCTCCACCTACAGTCACATACCTCCACTTACAGTCACATACCTCTATACCTCCACCTACAGTCCCATACCTCTATACCTCCACCTACAGTCCCATACCTCTATACCTACACCTACAGTCACATACCTCTATACCTCCACCACAGTCACATACCTCTATACCTCCACCTACAGTCCCATACCTCTATACCTCCACCTACAGTCACATACCTCTATACCCACCTACAGTCCCATACCTTATACCTCCACCTACAGCCTTCTCCATACCTCCACCTCCAGTCCCATACCTCTATACCTCCACCAGTCCCATACCTCTATAACCCACCTACAGTCACATACCTCCACCTACAGTCACATACCTCTATACCTCCACCTACAGTCACATACCTCTATACCTCCACCTACAGTCCCATACCTCTATAACTCCACCTACAGTCACATACCTCCACCTACAGTCACATACCTCTCTATACTTCCACCTACAGTCCCATACCTCTATACTCCACCTACAGTCCTATATCACCTGTTACAGTCATACCTCTCTCTATATTCTCCACTTACAGTCACATACCTCTATACCTCCACCTACAGTCCCATACCTCTATACTCCACCTACAGTCCGATACCTCATACCTCCACCTACAGTCACATACCCTCTCTATACCTCCACCTACAGTCACATACCTCTATACCTCCACCTACAGTCACATACCTCTATACCTCCACCTACAGTCCCATACTTATACCTCCACCTACAGTCACATACCTCCACCTAGTCACATACCTCTCTATACCTCCACCTACAGTCCCATACCTCTTTACCTCCACCTACAGTCACATACCTCTCTCTATGTACTTCTATACCTCCACCTACATACCTCTATACCTCCACTCTACAGTCACATACCTCTATACCTCCACCTACAGTCACATACTCTCTATACCTACACCTACAGT
>NW_026290033.1:0-15042 GCF_023373465.1 Oncorhynchus keta
AGCAGACGCTCTTATCCAGAGCGACTTACAAATTGGTGCATTCACCTTATGACATCCAGTGGAACAGCCACTTTACAATAGTGCATCTAAATCTTTTAAGGGGGGTGAGAAGGATTACTTTATCCTATCCTAGGTATTCCTTAAAGAGGTGGGGTTTCAGGTGTCTCCGGAAGGTGGTGATTGACTCCGCTGTCCTGGCGTCGTGGGGGAGTTTGTTCCACCATTGGGGGCCAGAGCAGCGAACAGTTTTGACTGGGCTGAGCGGGAACTGTACTTCCTCAGTGGTAGGGAGGTGAGCAGGCCAGAGGTGGATGAACGCAGTGCCCTTGTTTGGGTGTAGGGCCTGATCAGAGCCTGGAGGTACTGAGGTGCCGTTCCCCTCACAGCTCCGTAGGCAAGCACCATGGTCTTGTAGCGGATGCGAGCTTCAACTGGAAGCCAGTGGAGAGAGCGGAGGAGCGGGGTGACGTGAGAGAACTTGGGAAGGTTGAACACCAGACGGGCTATGTGCGTTCTGGATGAGTTGTAGGGGTTTAATGGCACAGGCAGGGAGCCCAGCCAACAGCGCGAGTTGCAGTAATCCAGACGGGAGATGACAAGTGCCTGGATTAGACCTGCGCTCGCTTCCTGTGTGAGGCAGGGTCGTACTCTGCGGATGTTGTAGAGCATGAACCTACAGGAACGGGCCACCGCCTTGATGTTAGTTGGAGAACGACAGGGTGTTGTCCAGGATCACGCCAAGGTTCTTAGCGTCTGGGAGGAGGACAATGGAGTTGTCAACCATGATGGCGGTAGATCATGGAACGGGCAGTCCTTCCCGGGAGAAAGAGCAGCTCCGTCTTGGCCGAGGTTCAGCTTGAGGTGGTGATCCGTCATCCACACTGATATGTCTGCCAGACATGCAGAGATGCGATTTGCCACCTGGTCATCAGATGGGGGAAAGGAGAAGATTAATTGTGTGTTGTCTGCATAGCAATGATAGGAGAGACCATGTGAGGTTATGACAGAGCCATGACTTGGTGTATAGCGAGAATAGGAGAGGGCCTAGAACCGAGCTCCTGGGGGACACCAGTGGTGAGAGCGTGGTGAGGAGATGGGATTCGCCACGCCCACCTGGTGGTGGAGCGACCTGTCAGGTAGGACGAATCCAGCGTGGGCCGCGCCGGAGATGCCCAACTCGGAGAGGGTGGAGAGGAGGATCTGATGGTTCACAGTATCGAAGGCAGCCGATAGGTCAAGAAGGATGAGAGCAGAGGAAAGAGAGTTAGCTTTAGCAGTGCCGAGTGCCTCCGTGATACAGAGAAGAGTATTCTCAGTTGAATGACTGGTCTTGAAACCTGACTGATTTGGATCAAGAAGGTCATTCTGGAGAGAGATAGCGGAGAGCTGGCCAAGGACATGGACGTTCAAGAGTTTTGGAGAGAAAAGAAAGAAGGGATACTGGTCTGTAGTTGATGACATCGGAGGGATCGAGTGTAGGTTTTTTCAGAAGGGGTGCAACTCTCGCCTCTTGAAGACGGAAGGGACGTAGCCAGCGGTCAGGGATGAGTTGATGAGCGAGGTGAGGTAAGGGAGAAGGTCTCGGAAATGGTCTGGAGAAGAGAGGAGGGATAGGGTCAAGCGGGGCAGGTTGTTGGGCGGCCGGTCCGTCAAGACGCGAGATTTCATCTGGAGAGAGAGGGAGAAAGAGGTCAGAGCACAGGGTAGGGCAGTGTGAGCAGAACCAGCGGTGTCGTTTGACTTAGCAAACGAGGATCGGATGTCGTCGACCTTCTTTTCAAAATGGTTGACGGTCATCTGCAGAGAGGAGGAGGGGGAGGGGGGAGGAGGATTCAGGGGAGGGGAGGAGAAGGTGGCAAAGAGCTTCCTAGGGTTAGAGGCAGATGCTTGGAATTTAGAGTGGTAGAAAGTGGCTTTAGCAGCAGAGACAGAGGAGGAAAATGTAGAGAGGAGGAGTGAAAGGATGCAGGTCCGCAGGGAGGTGAGTTTCCCTCCATTTCCGCTCGGGCTGCCCGGAGCCCTGTTCTGTGAGCTCGCAATGAGTCGTCCCGAGCCACGGAGCGGGGAGGGGAGGACTGAGCCGGCCTGGAGGATAGGGGACATAGAGAGTCAAAGGATGCAGAAAGGGAGGAGAGGAGGGTTGAGGAGGCAGAATCAGGAGATAGGTTGGAGAAGGTTTGAGCAGAGGAAGAGATGATAGGATGGAAGAGGAGAGAGTAGTGGGGGAGAGAGAGCGAAGGTTGGGACGGCGCGATACCATCCGAGTAGGGGCAGTGTGGGAAGTGTTGGATGAGAGCGAGAGGGAAAAGGATACAAGGTAGTGGTCGGAGACTTGGAGGGGAGTTGCAATGAGGTTAGTGGAAGAACAGCACCTAGTAAAGATGAGGTCGAGCGTATTGCCTGCCTTGTGAGTAGGGGGGAAGGTGAGAGGGTGAGGTCAAAAGAGGAGAGGAGTGGAAAGAAGGAGGCAGAGAGGAATGAGTCAAAGGTAGACGGGGGGAAGTTAAAGTCGCCCAGAACTGTGAGAGTGAGCCGTCCTCAGGAAAGGAGCTTATCAAGGCATCAAGCTCATTGATGAACCCTCCGAGGGACCTGGAGGGCGATAAATGATAAGGATGTTAAGCTTGAAAGGGCTGGTAACTGTAACAGCATGAAATTCAAAGAGGCGATAGACAGATGGGTAAGGGGAGAAAAGAGAATGACCACTTGGGAGAGATGAGGATCCCAGTGCCACCACCCCCGCTGACCAGAAGCTCTCGGGTGTGCGAGAACACGTGGGCGGGCGAAGAGAGCAGTAGGAGTAGCAGTGTTATCTGTGGTGATCCATGTTTCGTCAGTGCCAAGAAGTCGAGGACTGGGAGGGAGGCATAGGCTGAGATGAACTCTGCCTTGTTGGCCGCAGATCAGCAGTTCCAGAGGCTACCAGAGACCTGGAACTCCACGTGGGTCGTGCGCGCTGGGACCACCAGATTAGGTGGATCATGCCACGCGGTGTGGAGCGTTTGTATGGTCTGTGCAGAGAGGAGAGAACAGGGATAGACAGACACATAGTTGACAGGCTACAGAAGAGGCTACGCTAATGCAAGGAGATTGAATGACAAGTGGACTACACCGTCTTGAATGTTCAGAAAAGTTGCTTACGTAGCAAGAATCTTATTGACTAAAATGATTAAAATGATACAGTACTGCTGAAGTAGGCTAGCTGGCAGTGGCTGCGTTGTTGACCTTTGTAGGCTAGCTGGCAGTGGCTGCGTGCTGACACTACACTAATCAAGTCGTTCCATGGAGTGCAATAGTTTCACAGTGCTGCCACTATTCGGGCCAGCTGGCTGCCAGCAGTGTTGATTACAAGTCACGTTATGCTAAAAGAACGACAATAAGCTGGCTAGCTAACCTAGAAAATCGCTCTAGACTACACAATTATCTTTGATACACAGACGGCTATGTAGCTAGCTATGTAGCTAGCTACGATCAAACAAATCAAACCGTTGTGCTGTAATGAAATGAAATGAAAATGTGATACTACCTGTGGAGCGAAGGAATGCGACCGGTTGTTGAGCGGAAGTTCTATTCAGTAGACGTTGGCTAGCTGTTGGCTAGCCAGCAGTGTCTCCTCGTTAAGGACGACAAATAGCTGGCTAGCTAACCTCGGTAAATTAAGATAATCACTCTAAGACTACACGCTCTAAACTACACAATTATCTTGGATACGAAAACAGCAAAGACAACTATGTAGCCAGCTAACACTACACTAATCAAGTCGTTCAGTTGAGTGTAATAGTTTCTACAGTGCTGCTATTCGGTAGACGTTTGCTAGCTGGCTAGCTGCTGGGCAGATAGCAGTGTGAGCCTACGTTAGGACGACGAAAATACGAAGTTGCACAGAAGTGCTGACTGTTTCACTTTGTTGCCCTCTTTCTTTTCCTTTTTCTTCTGTCCTTCTTTGTCCTTATTTTGTCTTTCTTTCTTCTGTTAACTAGATATTTTTTGTAAAAAAATAAATAAAAATAAATAAAAAAGCTGTTCACAGGACGTGCTACCTCGTCCCAATCCGGCTGTTTTCGACTGTTTTCTCTTTACCGCACCTGCTGTCTCTAACTGAATGAAAAGCCAACTGACATTTACTCCTGAGGTGCTGACCTGTTGCACCCTCTACAACCACAGTGATTATTATTATTTGACCATGCTGGTCATTTATGAACGTTTGAACATCTTGGCCATGTTCTGTTATAATCTCCACCCGGCACAGCCAGAAGAGGACTGGCCACCCCTCGTAGCCTGGTTCCTCCCTAGGTTTCTTCCTAGGTTCTGGCCTTTCTAGGGTGTTTTTCCTAGCCACCGTGCTTCTACACTCAGCAAAAAAGAAACATTTACATTTACATTTAAGTCATTTAGCAGACGCTCTTATCCAGAGCGACTTACAAATTGGTGCATACACCTTATGACAACCAGTGGAACAGCCACTTGCATCTAAATCTGTTGGGGGAGAGAAGGGGGTGAGAAGGATTACTTACCCTTACTTACCCTATCCTAGGTATTCCTTGAAGAGGTGGGGCTTCAGGTGTCTCCGGAAGGTGGTGATTGACTCGCTGTCCTGGCGTCGTGAGGGAGTTTGTTCCACCATTGGGGGCCAGAGCAGCGAACAGTTTTGACTGGGCTGAGCGGGAACTGTACTTCCTCAGTGGTAGGGAGGCGAGGCAGGCCAGAGGTGGATGAACGCAGTGCCCTTGTTTGGGTGTAGGCCTGATCAGAGCCTGGAGGTACTGAGGTGCCGTCCCTCACAGCCCGTAGGCGAGCACCATGGTCTTGTAGCGGATGCGAGCTTCAACTGGAAGCCAGTGGAGAGAGCGGAGGAGCGGGGTGACGTGAGAGAACTTGGGAAGGTTGAACACCAGACGGGCTGGGCGTTCTGGATGAGTTGTAGGGGTTTAATGGCACAGGCAGGGAGCCCAGCCAACAGCTTAGTTGCAGTAATCAAGACGGGAGATGACAAGTGCCTGGATTTCAGGGACCTGCGCCGTCTCCTGTGTGAGGCAGGGTCGTACTGCGGATGTTGTAGAGCATGAACCTACAGGAACGGACACCGCCTTGATGTTAGTTGAGAACGCCAGGTGTTGTCCAGGATCACGCCAAGGTTCTTAGCGCTCTGGGAGGAGGACACAATGGAGTTGTCAACCGTGATGGCGAGATCATGGAACGGGCAGTCCTTCCCCGGGAGGAAGAGGAGCTCCGTCTTGCTGAGGTTCAGCTTGAGGTGGTGATCCGTCATCCACACTGATATGTCTGCCAGACATGCAGAGATGCGATTCGCCACCTGGTCATCAGAAGGGGGAAAGGAGAAGATTAATTGTGTGTCGTCTGCATAGCAATGATAGGAGAGACCATGAGGTTATGACAGAGCCAAGTGACTTGGTGTATAGCGAGAATAAGAGAGGGCCAGAACAGAGCCCTGGGGGACACCAGTGGTGAGAGCGCGTGGTGAGGAGACAGATTCTCGCCACGCCACCTGGTAGGAGCGACCTGTCAGGACGCAATCCAAGCTGCAATACGCCGGAGATGCCCAACTCGGAGAGGGTGGAGAGGAGGATCTGATGGTTCACAGTATCGAAGGCAGCCGATAGGTCTAGAAGGATGAGAGCAGAGGAGAGAGAGTTAGCTTTTAGCAGTGCGGAGCGCTCCGTGATACAGAGAAGAGCAGTCTCAGTTGAATGACTAGTCTTGAAACCTGACTGATTTGGATCAAGAAGGTCATTCTGAGAGAGATAGCGGTAGAGCTGGCCAAGGACGGCACGCTCAAGAGTTTTGGAGAGAAAAGAGAGAAGGGATACTGGTCTGTAGTTGTTGACATCGGAGGGATCGAGTGTAGGTTTTTTCAGAAGGTGCAACTCGCTCTCTTGAAGACGGGAGGACGTAGCCATGGTCAGGGATGAGTTGATGAGCGAGGTAAGGTAAGGGAGAAGGTCTCCGGAAATGGTCTGAGAAGAGAGGAGGGGATAGGGTCAAGCGGGCAGGTTGTTGGGCGGCCGGTCGTCACAAGACGCGAGATTTCATCTGAGAGAGAGGGAGAAAGAGGTCAGAGCATAGGGTAGGGCAGTGTGAGCAGAACCAGCGGTGTCGTTTGACTTAGCAAACGAGGATCGGATGTCATCGACCTTCTTTTCAAAATGGTTGACGAAGTCATCTGCAGAGAGGGGAGGAGGGAGGGGGGGGAGGATTCAGGAGGGAGGAGAAGGTGGCAAAGAGCTTCCTAGGGTTAGAGGCAGATGCTTGGAATTTAGAATGGTAGAAAGTAATATTTTTAGCAGCAGAGACAGAGGAGGAAAATGTAGAGAGGAGGGAGTGAAAGGATGCCAGGTCCGCAGGGAGGGAGTTTTCCTCCATTTCCGCTCGGCTGCCCGGAGCCCTGTTCTGTGAGCTCGCAATGAGTCGTCGAGCCACGGAGCGGGAGGGGGGAGGACCGAGCCGGCCTGGAGGATAGGGACATAGGGAGTCAAAGGATGCAGTAAGGGAGGAGAGGGAGGGTTGAGGGAGGCAGAATCAGAGATAGGTTGGAGAAAGTTTGAGCAGAGGGAAGAGAAGATAGGATGGAAGAGGAGAGAGTAGCGGGGGGAGAGAGAGCGAAGATTGGGACGGCGCGATACCATCCGAGTAGGGGCAGTGTGGGAAGTGTTGGATGAGAGCGAGAGGGAAAAGGATACAAGGTAGTGGTCGGAGACTTGAGGGGAGTTGCAATGAGGTTAGTGGAAGAACAGCATCTAGTAAAGATGAGGTCAAGCGTATTGCCTGCCTTGTGAGTAGGGGGGAGGGTGAGAGGGTGAGGTCAAAAGAGGAGAGGAGTGGAAAGAAGGAGGCAGAGAGGAATGAGTCAAAGGTAGACGTGGGGAGGTTAAAGTCGCCCAGAACTGTGAGAGGTGAGCCGTCCTCAGGAAAGGAGCTTATCAAGGCATCAAGCTCATTGATGAACTCTCCGAGGGAACCTGGAGGGCGATAAATGATAAGGATGTTAAGCTTGAAAGGGCTGGTAACTGTGACAGCATGGAATTCAAAGGAGGCAATAGACAGATGGGTAAGGGGAGAAAGAGAGAAAGACCACTTGGGAGAGATGAGGATCCCGGTGCCACCACCCCGCTGACCAGAAGCTCGGGTGTGCGAGAACACGTGGGCGGACGAGGAGAGAGCAGTAGGAGTAGCAGTGTTATCTGTGGTGATCCATGTTTCCGTCAGTGCCAAGAAGTCAAGGGACTGGAGGGAGGCATAGGCTGAGATGAACTCTGCCTTGTTGGCCGCAGATTGGCAGTTCCAGAGGCTACCAGAGACCTGGAACTCCACGTGGGTCGCACGCGCTGGGACCACCAGGTTAGGTGGTCGCGGCCACGCGGTGTGGAGCGTTTGTATGGTCTGTGCAGAGAGGAGAGAACAGGGATAGACAGACACATAGTTGACAGGCTACAGAAAAGGCTACGCTAATGCAAGGAAATTGAATGACAAGCGGACTACACGTCTCGAATGTTCAGAAAGTTAAGCTTACGTAGCAAGAATCTTATTGACTAAAATGATTAAATGATACAGTACTGCTAAAGTAGGCTAGCTGGCAGTAGCTGCGCTTAAGTTGACACTACACTAATCAAGTCGTTCCGTTGAGTGTAATAATTCTACAGTGCTGCTATTCGGGGCTAGCTGGCTAGCTAGCAGTGTTGTTTACGTTACGTTGAGTTAAAAGAACGACAATAGCTGGCTAGCTAACCTAGGGAATCGGTCAGACTACACAATTATCTTTGAAACAAAGACGGCTATGCAGCTAGCCACGATCAAACAAATCAAACCGCTGCACTGCAATGAAACGAAAATGTGAAACCACCTGACCGGGTTGTTGAATTCAAAACAGCAGACGTTGGCTAGCTGTTAGCAGTTAGCTGTTGGCTAGCTAGCAGAGTCTCCTACGTTAAGGACGACAAATAGCTGGCTAGCGAACCTCAGTGAATTAAGATAATCACTCCAAGGCTACACACTAAACTACACAATTATCTTGAAACAAAGACAGCTATGTAGCTAGTTAACACTGAACTAATCAAGTCGTACAGTTGAGTGAATAGCACTACAGTGATGCTAATCTGTGTGCGTTAGCTAGCTCCTGGGCGAATAGCAGTGAAGGCTACGTTAGGGCGACGAAATACGATAATTATGCAATTATCTCTGATACAAGGACGGCTATGTAGCTAGCTAAGAAGAATTGCTAAGATTAGACAAATCAACCGTTGTACTATAATGAAATGTAATGAAAAAGTTATAAAAAGTTATACAACCTGCAGAGCGAAGTGCGAATGCGACCGCTCGCTCCAACCGGAACCGGTCAACTGCGTTTATTTTTAGCAAACTTAACTATTTGTATCAAAATAAGATTCAACAACTGACATAAACTGACATAAGTTCCACAGACATGTGACTAACAGAAATGGAATAATGTGTCCCTGAACAAAGGGGGGTTCAAAATCAAAAGTTATAGTCAGTATCTAGTGTGGCCACCAGCTGCATTAAGTACTACAGTGCATCTCCTCCTCATGGACTGCACCAGATTTGTCAGTTCTTGCTGTGAGATGTTACCCCACTCTTCCACCAAGGCACCTGCAAGTTCCCCGGACATTTCCTGGGGGAATGGCTCTAGTCCTCACCCTCTGATCCAACAGGTCCCAGACGTGTGCTCAATGGGATTGAGATCCGGGCTCATCACTGGCCATGGCAGAACACTGACATTCCTGTCTTGCAGGAAATCCTGCACAGAACAAGCAGTATGGCTGGAGGCATTGTCTTGCTGGAGGGTCATGTCAGGATGAGCCTGCAGGAAGGGTACCACATGAGGGAGGAGGATGTCTTCCCTGTAATGCACAGCGTTGAGATTGCCTGCAATGACAACAAGCTCAGTCCGATGATGCTGTGACACACCGCCCCAGACCATGACGGACCCTCCACCTCCAAATCGATGCAGAGTACAGGCCTCGGTGTGTAATTCCTTCGATGATAAACGCAGATGAGCAGGGAACCTGGGCATCTTTCTTTCTGTGTTTTTCAGAGTCAGTAGAAAGGCCTACTTAGTGTCCTATGTTTTCATAACTGTGACCTTAATTGCCTACCGTCTGTAAGCTGTTAGTGTCTTAACGACCGTTCCACAGGTGCATGTTCATTAATTGTTTATGGTTCATGGGAAACAGAGTTTAAACCCTTTACAATTAAGATCTGTGAAGTTATTTGGATTTTTACGAATTATCTTTGAAAGACAGGGTCCTGATAAAGGGACGTTTCTTTTCGTGCTGAGTTTAGATCTGCATTGCTGTTTGGGGTTTTAGGGGAGGCAGTACACTGTACTGGGGGAAGGGAGGCAGTAGACTGTACTGGTGGAGGGGAGGCAGTAGACTGTACTGGTGGAGGGGAGGCAGTAGACTCTACTGGGGGAGGGGAGGCAGTAGTATGTACTGGGGGAGGGGAGGCAGTAGTATGTACTGGGGGAGGAGGCAGTAGACTCTACTGGGGGAGGAGGCAGTAGTATGTACTGGGGGAGGGAGGCAGTAGTATGTACTGGGGGAGGCAGTAGACTGTACTGGGGGAGGAGGCAGTAGACTGTACTGGGGAGGGAGGCAGTAGACTGTACTGGGGGAGGCAGTAGGCTGTACTGGGGGAGGCAGTAGACTGTATTGGGGGAGGAGGCAGTAGACTCTACTGGGGGAGGAGGCAGTAGACTCTACTGGGGGAGGGAGGCAGTAGACTCTACTGGGGAGGGAGGCAGTAGACTCAACTGGGGAGGGAGGCAGTAGACTGTACTGGGGGAGGGGAGGCAGTAGACTCAACTGGGGGGGGAGGCAGTAGACTGTACTGGGGGAGGAGGCAGTAGACTGTACTGGGGGAGGGAGGCAGTAGACTGTACTGGGGGAGGAAGTAGACTGTACTGGGGGAGGGGAGGCAGTAGACTGTACTGGGGGAGGGGAGGCAGTAGACTGTACTGGGGAGGAGGCATTAGGACTGTACTGGGGGAGGGGAGGCAGTAGACTGTACTGGGGGAAGGAGGCAGTAGACTGTACTGGGGGAGGGGAGGCAGTAGACTGTACTGGGGGAGAGGAGGCAGTAGACTGTACTGGGGGAGGGGAGGCAGTAGACTGTACTGGGGGAAGGGAGGCAGTAGACTGTACGGGGGGGGAGGCAGTAGACTGTACTGGGGGAGGCAGTAGACTGTACTGGGGGAGAGGAGGCAGTAGACTGTACTGGGGGAGGAGGCAGTAGACTGTACTGGGAAGGAGGCAGTAGACTGTACTGGGGGAGGGGAGGCAGGCTCTACTGGGGGAGGGGAGACAGTAGACTGTACTGGGGGAGGGAGGCAGTAGACTGTACTGGGGGAGGGGAGGCAGAAGACTCTACTGGGAGGAGGCAGCAGACTGTACTGGGGGAGGGAGGCAGTAGACTGTACTGGGGGAGGGAGGCAGTAGACTGTACTGGGGGGAGGGGGCAGTAGACTGTACTGGGGAGGGAGGCAGTAGACTCTACTGGGGGAGGGGAGGCAGTAGACTCTACTGGGGGAGGGAGGCAGTAGGGACTCTACTGGGGGAGGGGAGGCATTAGACTGTACTGGGGAGGGAGGCATGTACTGGGTGGGAGGGGACTGTACTGGGGGAGGGGAGGCATTAGACTGTACTGGGGGAGGGGAGGCATGTGGGAGGGACTGTACTGGGGGGAGGGAGGCAGTAGACTGTACTGGGGGAGGAGGCAGTAGACTGTACTGGGGGAGGGAGGCATTAGACTGTACTGGGGGAGGGGAGGCAGTAGACTGTACTGGGGGAGGGAGGCAGTAGACTGTACTGGGGGAGGGGACTTTACTGGGAGGGAGGAGACTGTACTGGGGGAGGGAGGCAGACTGTACTGGGGGAGGGAGGCAGAGACTGTACTGGGGGAGGGAGGCAGTAGACTGTACTGGGGGAGGGGAGGCAGGTAGATGTACTGGGGAGGGAGGCAGTAGACTGTACTGGGGGAGGGGAGGCAGTAGACTGTACTGGGGGAGGGAGGCAGTAGACTGTACTGGGGAGGCAAGAGGCTGGGGAGGCAGTAGACTGGGGGAGGGGAGGCAGTAGACTCTACTGGGGAGGGGAGGCAGTAGACTCTACTGGGGGAGGGAGGCATTAGACCCACTGGGGGAGGAGGCAGTAGGCTGTACTGGGGGAGGAGGCAGACTGTACCTCAGGGAGGAGACTGCAGGGACTGTACTGGGGGGAGGGAGGCAGTAGACTGTAGACTGGGGAGGAGACTGTACTGAGGGAGGCTGTACTGGGGGGAGGGGAGGCAGTAGACTGTACTGGGAGGAGGCACTGTAGACTGTACTGGGGGAGGGGAGGCAGAGACTGTAGGGGGAGGGGGAGGCAGTAGACTGTACTGGGGGAGGGGAGGCATTAGACTGTACTGGGGGAAGGGAGGCAGTAGACTGTACTGGGGGAGGGAGGCAGTAGACTGTACTGGGGGGAGGGGAGGCAGTAGACTGTACTGGGGGAGGGAGGCAGCAGACTGTACTGGGGGGGGAAGGGAGGCAGTAGACTGTACGGGGAGGGAGGTAGACTGTACTGGGGAGGCAGTAGACTGTACTGGGGGGAGGAGGCAGAGGACATTAAACTGGGGGAGAGGAGGCAGTAGACTGTACTGGGGAAGGGAGGCATTAGACTGTACTGGGGAGGGGAGGCAGTAGACTCTACTGGGGGAGGGAGGCAGTAGACTGTACTGGGAGGCAGTAGACTGTAGTGGGGGAGGGGAGGCAGAAGACTCTACAGGGGGAGGGAGGCAGCAGACTGTACTGGGGAGGGGAGGCAGTAGACTGTACTGGGGGAGGGGAGGCAGGTAGACTGTACTGGGGGAGGAGGCAGTAGACTGTGCTGGGGAGGAGGGGGGGGAGGCAGTAGACTCTACTGGGGGAGGGAGGCAGTAGACTGTACTGGGGGAGGGGAGGCAGTAGGATGGACCTGGGGGAGGGGAGGCATTAGACTGTACTGGGGGAGGAGAGGCAGTAGACTGTACTGGGGGAGGAGGCAGTAGACTGTACTGGGGAGGGAGGAGCACTGTACTGGGGGAGGGGAGGGACTGTACTGGGGGAGGGGGAGTAGCTGTATGAGGGGAGGCAGCAGACTCTACTGGGGGAGGGGAGGCAGCAGACTGTACTGGGGGGAGGGAGGCAGTGAATGTACTGGGGGAGGGGAGGCATGGAGCTGTACTGGGGGAGGAGGCAGTAGACTCTACTGGGGGAGGGGAGGCAGTAGACTGTACTGGGGGAGGAGGCAGTAGACTCTGGGGGAGGACTGGGGGAGGGGAGGCAGTAGACTCTACTGGGGAGGGAGGCAGTAGTGACTCAACTGGGGGAGGGGAGGCAGTAGGCTGTACTGGGGGAGGGGAGGCATTAGACTGTACTGGGGGGGGGGGAGGCAGTAGGACTGTACTGGGGGAGGGGAGGCAGTAGACTGTACTCAGAGGGGGGGACTGGGAAGTAGACTGTACTGGGGGAGGGGAGGCAGTAGACTGTACTGGGGGAGGGGAGGCAGTAGACTGTACTGGGGGAGGGGAGGCAGTAGACTGTACTGGGGGAGGGGAGGCATTAGACTGTACTGGGGGAGGGGAGGCAGTAGACTGTACTGGGGGAGGGGAGGCAGTAGACTGTACTGGGGGAGGGGAGGCAGTAGACTGTACTGGGGGAGGGGAGGCAGTAGACTGTACTGGGGGAGGGGGGCAGTAGACTGTACTGGGGGAGGGGAGGCAGTAGACTCTACTGGGGGAGGGGAGGCAGTAGACTGTACTGGGGGAGGAGGCAGTAGACTCTACTGGGGAGGGGGGAAGGCAGTAGACTCTACTGGGGAGGGGAGGCAGTAGACTCAACTGGGGAGGGAGGCAGTAGGCTCTACTGGGGGGGGAGTGAGGCAGCAAACCAGACTGTACTGGGGGAGGGGAGGCAGTAGACTAGATCACTGGGGGGAGGAGAGGCAGTAGGATGTACTGGGGGAGGGGAGGCATGGGAGGACAGATAGCCTGGGGGAGGGGAGGCAGTAGAATGTACTGGGGGAGAGGGGAGGCAGACTGTACTGGGGGAGGGGGAGGACTCTACTGGGGGAGGAGTGCAGGAAGACTGTACTGGGGGGGGGAGGGGAGGCATTGGGGGAGGAGGCTAGTACTGGGGGAGGGGAGGCAGTAGACTGTACTGGGGAGGGGAGGCAGTAGACTGTCACTAAGGAGGGAGGGGAGGGGAGGCAGTAGACTGTACTGGGGGGGGGAGGCATTAGACTGTACTGGGGGAGGGGAGGCAGTAGACTGTACTGGGGGAAGGGAGGCAGTAGACTGTACTGGGGGAGGGGAGGCAGTAGACTGTACTGGGGGAGAGGAGGCAGTAGACTGTACTGGGGGAGGGGAGGCAGTAGACTGTACTGGGGGAAGGGAGGCAGTAGACTGTACGGGGGGAGGCAGTAGACTGTACTGAGGGAGGCAGTAGACTGTACTGGGGGAGAGGAGGCAGTAGACTGTACTGGGGGAGAGGAGGCAGTAGACTGTACTGGGGGAAGGGAGGCAGTAGACTGTACTGGGGGAGGGGAGGCAGTAGGCCCAACTGGGGGAGGGGAGACAGTGAGACTGTACGGGGGGGGGAGGCAGTAGACTGTACTAGTGGGGGAGGGAGGCAGAAGACTGTACTGGGGGAGGGGGACTGGGGGAGGCAGCAGACTGTACTGGGGGAGGGGAGGCAGTAGACTGTACTGGGGGAGGGAGGCAGTAGACTGTACTGGGGGAGGGGGCATTAGACTGTACTGGGGGAGGGGAGGCAGTAGACTGTACTGGGGAGGGGAGGCAGACTGTACTGGGGGGGGGGAGGCAGTAGATGTACTGGGGGAGGGGAGGCATTAGACTGTACTGGGGGGGGAGGCAGTAGACTGTACTGGGGGAGGGGAGGCAGACTGTAATGGGAGACTGTACTGGGGGCAGTAGAGACTGGGGGGCAGGAGGCAGACTGTACTGGGGGAGGGGAGGCAGTAGACTGTACTGGGGGAAGGGAGGCAGTAGACTGTACTGGGGGAGGGGAGGAGACAGAATGTACTGGGGGGAGGGGAGGCATTACTGTACTGAAGATTGGGGGAGGGGAGGCAGCAGACTCTGGGGGAGGAGGCTGGGGGAGGGGAGGCAGTAGACCTGTACTGGGGGAGGGGAGGCAGTGGACTCCCAGGAGGAGGCAGACTCTACTGGGTGAGGGGAGGCAGTAGGATGCATCAGGAGGGAGCATTAGGACTGTACTGGGGAGGATGGCAGATCACTGGGGGGGAGGAGGCAGCAGGACTGCACTGGGAGAGGAGAGGCAGTAGGATGTACTGGGGGAGGGGAGGTACTAGACTGTAATTGGGGGAGGAGGCAGTAGACTGTACTGGGGAGTGGAGGCAGTAGAATGTACTGGGGAGGAGGCATTAGGACTGTACTGGGGGGAGGGAGGCAGTAGACTCCCACTGGGGAGCGGAGGCAGTAGATCAAATGGGAGGTGAGGTGCAGACTGTACTGGGGGATGGCAGTAGACTTTACTGGGGGAGGGGAGGCAGTAGACTGTGTACTGGGGGAGGGAGGCAGTAGTGATCAGTACTGGGAGGGAGGCAGTAGACTGTCCTGGGGAGGGAGGCAGTAGAATGTACTGGGGGAGGAGGCAGTAGACTCTACTGGGGGAGGAGGCAGTAGACTGTACTGGGGAGGGAGGCAGTAGACTCTACTGGGGGAGGGAGGCAGTAGACTCTACTGGGGGAGGGAGGCAGTAGACTCAACTGGGGGAGGGAGGCAGTAGGCTGTACTGGGGGAGGGAGGCAGTAGACTGTACTGGGGGAGGGAGGCAGTAGACTGTACTGGGGGAGGGGAGGCAGTAGACTGTACTGGGGAGGAGGCAGTAGACTGTACTGGGGGAGGGAGGCAGTAGACTGTACTGGGGAGGGGAGGCAGTAGACTGTACTGGGGGAGGGAGGCAGTAGACTGTACTGGGGGAGGGAGGCAGTAGACTGTACTGGGGGA